>NC_051862.1:25263252-25563252 GCF_015732765.1 Culex quinquefasciatus | reverse complement strand
CCGCGTAATCCGTAAATAACGTGAACTGCCGCGAAATTCAAAACCGCTATTATCATTGACCTTATTACCATTTGAATGAAAATGGTGATTTAAAAACAAAAGCAAAAGTTGTTTTAAAATTATTAATTTTTTAAATATCTAAATATTGATAAGAGTTTTTTCGCCGAAAAAATGCGGTGCTTGAAATCCACAAAAATAAAAATATTTTTGATTGATCCAAGAAATGAGCAATTCTATGAGATTTCGGTCATTCGATTTTTTTATTTTCAAATTGGGCTGAAACTTTTTGGTGCCTTCGGTATGCCCAAATAAGCCATTTTCCATCATTAATTTGTTCATATAATTTTCCATGCAAATTTGGCAGCTGTCCATACAGAAATGATGTATGAAAATTCAAATATCTGTATCTTTTGAAGGAATTTTTTGATTGATTTAGTGTCTTGAGCAAAGTTGTAGGTATGGATATGGACTACACTGAAAAAAATGATACATGGTAAAAAAATATTTTGGTGATTTTTTAATTTAACTTTTTGTCACTAAAACTTGATTTTTGATTTTTATTTTTTTTTAATTTTCTGATAGGTTTTAGGGGACATAAAATGCCAACTTTTCAGAAATTTCCAGAATGGGCAAAAAATCTTTGACTGAATTATGATTTTTTGAATAAATACATTTTTTTTAAATCGAAAAATTGCTCGCAAAATTTTTTTGATTTCATTTTTCGATGTAAAATCAAATTTGAAATCAAAAAGTACTGTAGTGAAATTTTGATAAAGTGCACCGTTTTCAAGTTAAAGCAATTTTTAAATAACCTTTTTCAAAAAAAATGCAGTTATTATTTTTTTTCAATTAGTGCCCATGTTTGCCCACTTTTGAAAAGCAAAGAAAATTCTCTATATTTTGCATTTTTGAACTTTGTTTATACGACCCTTAGTTGCTAAGATATTGCCATGCAAATTAAAAAAAAAAAAAAACAGGAAAATTGATGTTTTCGAAGTCTCATCAAACAACCCACCATTTTCTAATGTCGATATCTCAGCAGCTAATGGTTCGGTTTTCAATGTTAAAAGATGAATCATTCGTGACATTTTCCGATAAATTCGAAAACAATATTTTCAAAAATTTTAAATCAAGACTAACATTTCAAAATGGCGTAATATTAAATGTTTGGTCTTTTTGAAATGTTAGTCTTGATTTTTTTTGAAAATGTCATTTTCAAAGAGATCGGAAAATTTCACTAATGTTTCATATTTTAACATTGTAAATCGAACCATTAGCTACTGAGATATCGACATTAGAAAATGGTGGGTTGTTTGGTTGAGACTTAGAAAACATCAATTTTCCTGTTTTCAAACCTTTGCATGGAAATATTTCAGCAACTAAGGGTCGTATCAACAAAGTTCAAAAATGCAAAATATAGAGAAATTTCTTAGCTTTTCAAATATTTTTTTTTCAAAAGTGGGTAAACATGGGCACTTATTTAAAAATGAATTACTGCGACTATTTTTAAAAAGTTACTTAAAAATGGCTATAATTCGAAAACGGTGCTTTTTATCAAAATTTCAATAAATTACTTTTTGGTTGCAAATTTGATTTTAAATTGAAAAATTATGTTGAAAAATTGTTGCAATCAATATTTCGATTTTTTTTTTCAAAATCAGTATTGATTCAAAAAATTTTATCTCTTCAAAGATTTTTTGCCCATTCTGGAAATTTCTGAAAAAATGGCATTTGATGTCCTCTAAAACATATCAGGAAATAGAATAAGAAATTTAAAATAGGGTTTTTTTGCAAATCAAGTTTAAGTGACAAAAAGAGATTAAAAATCATCAAAATTTGTTTTACCGTGTATCATTTTTTTTCAGTGTAGCCCATATCCATACCTACAACTTTGCCGAAGACACCAAATCAATCAAAAAATTCCTTCAAAAGATACAGATATTTGAATTTTCATGCATCATTTTTGTATGGACAGCTGCCAAATTTGTATGGAAAATTACATGGACAAACTAAAGATGCAAAGTGGCTTCTTTGGGCATACCAAAGGCATCAAAAAAGTTTCCGCAGGACTAAAAAATACAAAAATTTAAATTAAAAGAAAATCGATTTTGTAGACAATTGCTCTATACTTTCTCCTAATTTCGCTGTCGGCCAGCCAGTTTTCTCCGTTGCTGATTTTTTAGTATGGGATATTCATGCAAACATGGGCAGCGAAGCAAAAAAAATTTTTTCGAAAATATTTTAGTGTAGCTCTTTGAAAAGACCGTTTTTGAGTCTGCGTCAGTGAAAAGTTTTAAGAAAAATAAAAAAATAAGCAAATCACTGGATAAAAACTGAAAACAAATATTTTTTTTTTGTGAAATTATGTCTAGCCTCCCAAGAAAAAATAGAGAGGATAGTTGGTTTTTATTGTTGGTTTATTCAATTCATTTTATTTTACAATTTAAATAACAATTTTACAATTTGTGTGAATAACTGGTTCATAGAGATTCGGTGTTCCTTGCAACTATTTCCTTTTCAATAACCGTTTGGTAACAGAAGGTTCTTCAAATGCAATTAAACAAAAACTAGGGAAAATTAGGCAACAAAACCTAGTGAGATCAAAACTTGGGGTTTCTTAAAACTATTGTTGGTTTAGGTGACAAAGAAATATATTGATTAAAACATTTCTGGGGTTAGAAAAAAATCATTGAAATAGAAATTCCGCATTAATCTTTTATCTCCCCAAGTGAAAAATGATTGATGTCTTCAAATTGCTGCTATAATTAATTACTTTTCCTTCCTAGATTTGGCAAATAAACATGCCACCAAGAAGTTAAACTTTCTGTGAACCCAGATAAATGTTGACCTTTATGGAGCTATACCTACACTCAAAGTTAAAGAACGAGGGGATAGTCCTCACGAAAAGAAACGTGAGGAAAGTGCTATTTTGCGAGTATAGTCCTCTCGCGTGTTCATTCGTTCTTTGGAACAGTTCATCCTATTGAGAGGCTCATATGGACACATGACCGCCACTTAGTCACCGAACTGTGGTGGCCCATACGGCAAAGGCACGGTTCAATATGTCGAAGGTCTTGGGTTCGAGTCTCGGTACCGGTACTTTTTTTTATAGATGAACTTTTTTTTGAAAATGAACCCATGAGTAAAGTACTCTCGGTAATTTCAGGATTTATTCTCGTAGTCCGCACTCTCTTTATACTCTCTTTATCCTCTCGTATGCCGATGCCCAGTTCTGTGTGTACTTAATTGGTGAAGCTGCTTTTTAGCCTGTTTTATTTCAAACTAATCACAAACACCCCAAATCGAACACAGCTTCCTTACGCCACTCTGGCGATTCGCCAGCTTCCCTAATGGTGATTTCTCATTTCCATGCTCGGCACCGCTCACACAACTGTTCATTTAATTTGTAATTTGAGCTTTCCGTAAGTGCACCCAGGACACCAGGAGCGCAAGGAATCGAACAAAGCTCTTCACCTGTACCAGCAACATTGGGGGGGCAGAAAAGGTAGTGCTGTGAAACGTTGCAGGTTCCCGGACCGTGTTGTTTATGGGTCCCATTGTGAGCACTGCCAAACGCCCGGAAAAGAAGGAGGATGCTAAAAATATTCATACATTCAACCGGGAAAGAACGTGTTGTTGTTGGGGGTGGTGGAAATTCATTGCAGAAATTGCTCCACGCTGAGTTGAGCTGCCTGCTGCTGTTGGCTGGGTTTAACCTCAGCTGGTGGAATCTTCCTGGAAGGAATCGCTCTGGAGTTCGTTGTCTAGGGCACGTGAGTTCTATATTTGCTCGGGAACTGTAGCAGCAGTGCCCACAGGACTTGGACAAGCTTAAATTGAATTCTTGGTACTGGTGTTTTCATAAATCCAACAAAAATATTAGTTTTATTGTTTTTGTTGAAATATTTTAAATATTCCTTTTTAAAGTTGCCTGAATTTCTTCAATTTCATTTCATTTACATAAAGATTGGTGGTAAAAATGGTACCTCTCAGAATCGGAACTACGTGGGCTCCACTCCATCTTCCCACACACACACACACACACACGAGTGCCAGGGGTCAACACTTTTCTCGAATGAAAATTTATTTATATGAAATGCAAATCCGCGTCGCCGGCCGCCGCAAATTTGCGTAATTGAACCACACACACACACACACACACCGCGATGGTCACTTGGTGGTCAGGCCGGGTGGATTAAAGTAGCTCAACGAGCGGTTTATCCTAGGGATGTTGATCCCGGATGACGCCCCCGGTGGCCACTTTGTTGGAGAGGTTCTATTTTGAACGAGCCACATACACGAGGAGCCTCGTCAAATTGGGAGCAGCGATTTTTTTGTTGTTATTACTGATGATGATGTGGAGTGGGGGCGATTCCAACGATAATTAACTAATTATCACTTTTGTCTGTAAAAAGAGCTTTTCGTTGTACTGGATGAGTGCAATTTACCGTTTCAAGATGCTAATTAGCTAATTAGGTTGCAACTATGAAAGCTACTTCACTTTTTTGTGCTGTCATGGAGATTCAAATTGGTTTTATTCAATGCAATTTTTTTGCTCTGCGTTATTTGATTGGTATCAAGTTTTACCATAAAACAATCATCGTAGTTTTTTACCTGAATTCTTTTTTTTTTGACAAAAACTTTTTTTTGTACCAGCCGAAGTTTAAAAAAATTGGCGAAAAATGAAAAACGGTTCACAAAAATGCTTATTTACAATCAATTCAAATTGATGTGAGCTACGTGAGCTGACGTGCGCCTCCACTTTCTTTATTTAGTTCACGATTACGCAGAACAAAAAATTAGCTGAAACAATTTATTTTTGTTATTTTGATTCAAAATGGTAAATTTTGTCAATTTTTTTCTTAAAATACTTTTAAGAAAACGAGTAATAAAATGTTAAAATCATAGTAAAGTACAAAACCTTAAATACAGCTAAAATATAGGTTTTGCCTTCCTCACTGAGGTAAGGCTATAATCCTGCTCTAAAATTGAACTTTTTATTAAAAGCTCGAAAACCCACCTTGATGTATACATATCGACTCAGAATCGAAAACTGAACAAATGTCTGTGTGTATGTTTTTTTTTTTTTTTTTTTTACAAGGTCGGAATCTGCTATCAGACACCTGAGAATTAATTTCTCAGGTAGTGTGGGGTTGGGAAAACAAAAAGAGTTTTCCCGACCCACTAAACCAGTCCTTGAACGCCGTGCCCTTTTCCCCCCGGGACCACCTTTCGGTATAACTTCGGGGGGAGGCGTTGCCTTTTCTGCACTAGTCTACTTACAGGATCCATGCCGGGTACTAGAACCATTTCCTGTTCCACATACATATGAGTCCATGCGAGGGTTTAACCGCGCCCAAGAATCGCGTTGCTTTTGATCGGCTAGTCATATGCAGCCCTCTCCTTGGACCATCGAGACGTGTACCGATTTGGTAGAGCCAACCGTCATAACGTGCTCTCCTTCACAGCCACACTCGTGGGTTCTCGACTCCTGTGACCATCGAGACGTGTACCGATTTGGTAGAGCCGACCATCATAACGTGCTCTCCTTCACAGCCACACTCGTGGGTTTTCGACTAGGCTTCTAGTCGTTCCTCCTCTGATCGTCTCTCCATTTCCGCTGGAGAGCCGAAGTGATCTGCGTCACTGCTCCGACGACCGCATTCCACTTGGCAATGTCGCCGCACATTCTTTGCACCACATTATCCGGGCTGGTGTCTGCTCCGATAATTGCCAGCATTTCGCTTCGCGCTGTCTCGAAGCGAGGGCAGGCGAACACCACGTGCTCCGGTGTTTCTTCGCACTCGTCGCAATCCGGACAGAGAGGAGACTCTGAATGTCCGAACCTGTGCAGGTACTTCCTGAAGCAGCCATGGCCCGACAGGAACTGTGTGAGGTGGAAGGTGACCTCTCCGTGCCTTCTGCTCACCCACGTGGATACGGACGGGATAAGCCGATGCGTCCATCTGCCTTTCTCCGTGGTGTCCCACTCACGTTGCCATCTTGCCAGCGATTCGGCTCTCGCAGCTTCCCGGATACCTCTCGTGCCTCTTCGGGTGTAGCGCACGGTGTCCTCCTCCAGTGTGATGCCGATGGGGATCATTCCGGCTATGACGCCAACTGCTTCCGACGAGATGGTCCTGTATGCGCTTGCAACCCGCATGGCCATCAGTCTCTGCGTTCTGTCGAGCAGCGCTCGATTTCGCTTCGTCCCCAGCGCCGTCCACCATACCGGTCCGCCGTACCTAAGTATGGACGTCGCGACACTTGCCAAGAGGCGGCGCCTACTGCTCCTGGGTCCAGCGTTGTTCGGCATAATCCTTGACAGTGCCATGATCGCCTTAGCCGCCTTCTCGCAGGCGTAATCGATGTGACTGTTGAAGTTCAACCGGTCATCCACCATCACCCCGAGGTACTTGAGCGCTCTCTTCGAGTGCACTACGTGTTCCCCAACGTGTATCTGGGCCTGCTGCACCTTTTTGTGGTTACTAACCAGTATCATCTCCGTCTTGTGGTGAGCGATCCGCAGCTTCACCTCGAGCATCCAGTTCTCGATCATTGCGATTGCCTCCATAGCCAGCACTTCGACCTCCTCGACATTTTCGCCGGTTACCGTCAGCACTATGTCGTCTGCAAAGCCAACAATCTCTACGCCGTTGGGTAGCCCCAGTGTCAACACTCCGTCATACATTCCGTTCCACAGTGCTGAACCCAGAATGGATCCCTGCGGAACTCCCGCGGTAACAACAACGGTTTTTTGTCCATCGGCAGTGTCGTAGACCAGCACGCGGTTCTCGAAGTAGCTCTTCAAGATCATGCACAAATAGTCAGGCACCTTCATTTTGTGCAGCGCTGCTGCTATGGCCACCCAGCTCGCACTGTTGAACGCGTTCTTGACGTCAATCGTGACTATTGCGCAGCAACGGTTCCCCCTGCGTTTTTTCCTTCGCGCTTCGTCGGCTTTCTCGACCACTTTCCGGATGGCGTCCACCGTGGATCTCCCTTTACGGAAGCCGAACTGCCTCGCTGCTAAGCCATGCTCGCTCTCCGTGTACTTGGTCAGCCGGTTAAGGATGATCCGTTCCAGAAGCTTTCCGAGGGTGTCCAGCAAACATATAGGCCTATACGATGATGGGTCCCCGGTGGTTTGCCTGGCTTCGGCAGCAACACGAGCTTTTGAACCTTCCACGGGTCGGGGAAGTGTCCTTCGTCCAGGCATTTCTGCAGGACTGTTCGAAACCTGTCCGGGAATGCTAGAACCGCCGATTTCAGGGCGAAATTCGGGATTCCATCCGGGCCGGGAGCTTTCTTCACCTTCAATCTCTTCGCTACTGCCACAAGTTCTTCGTTGGTGATCAGATGACCTTCGGCGTTGCTACCCCTTCGTCGTTGTACGGTGTAGGAGGCCAGGTCGTTGGATCATGTCTTGGGAAGAGCCCTTCCACAATGACCTTCAGCTTGTCGGGACACGTTTCAGCCACCATCGATGGGCCTCTGATCTTCGCCATCGCGACACGATATGCGCTCCCCAAGGGTTTGCATCAGCGTCTTGGCATAACTCCTTGAAGCAGTTTGTCTTGCTGCATTTGATCGCTTTCTTGAGTGCGGCCTTTGCTGCCCGGTACTCCTCTCTGCACTCCTCTCTATTTGCTTCGGATCTTGCTCTCTGGACTCGTCTTCTGGCGCTGAGGCAATTTGCCCGAAGGGTACCGAGTTCTTCATTCCACCAGTAGGCTGGACGACGACAGTTCCTTGGCTCCAGTCTCCGCGGCATGGTTGTGTCGCATGCTGTCACTAGTTGTGCTGTTAGCACGTCGGCACTCAAGTCTTGGGGACCATCACACCAATGGAGCGCTTCCACGAAGAGACCCTCGTCGAAGTACTGCAGCTTCCATTTCCTTCCGTAGGACCGGCTGCTCCTATCTGGTACAGGGGCTCGTCTCCCGATGCTGTACCGGATCGCTTGGTGATCACTATGGGTATAGTCTTCACTTACCCTCCAGTTCATGTCGGCCGCCAGCCGCGGGCTACAGAACGTAACGTCGATAATGGACTCACGACCGTCTTTGCGGAAGGTACTGCTGGTTCCGCGATTCGCCAGCCTAACGTCCAGCTTTGCCAGAGCTTCCATTAGGCTATGCCCCTAGCATTGGTGCATCTGCTACCCCACTCGACTGCCCACGCGTTGAAGTCACCTCCGATGACGATCGGGCTTCGTCCGATCAGTTCGTCGGTCAGACTATCCAGCATCTGCTGAAACTGCTCCAAGGTCCATCTTGGGGGAGCATAGCAGCTACAGAAGAAGGTTCCGTTTACTTTGGCGATCACGAATCCTTCAAACGCCCTCGAGACCACTTCCTGTATGGGGTACCGCCCCATCACGTGTATCGCCGCCATTCTTGCTGTATCCGCGGCCCAGCTTCCGTTGTCGTGTGGAACTCGGTACGGTTCTGCAATAATTGCCACGTCGCAACCCGTCTCCGCGGTCGACTGCCACAGCAGTTGCTGTGCAGTGTCGCAGTGGTTGAGGTTCACCTGGGACACCTCCATTACTTTTTGCCCGAGGCCAGCTTCTGATAGACCGGGCAATTAAAGCCACCCGTCGCGTGACTATTGCTATCTCCTTCTTTACAGAGCATGCACTTCGGCTTATTTTTGCAGTCTCTTGCCATGTGGCCTTCTCTACCACATCTTCTGCAACTGTTGGTTCGATCGGGGCCGTCGCAATTTCTCGCCTGGTGGCCGAAACCCATACAGCGGAAACACCTCGTCATCTGCTGGGTCACTCGAGGAACAGGCCTCAGTGGGCACACCGACCACCCTACTTTGACCTTGCCGGCTTCCAGCAGCTTAGACGCCGAAGGCGTCGATAGTCGGACCGACGCAATTTGCGTGCCGCCGTAGGCTTTCCTCAACCGGATTGCCATCGGTGTCGTGCGGTCATCCAGAAGAACGATCAGCGCATCTTCCAGCTCTTCCTCCGTCGTGATCTCGTCCAGGTTCCTGCACTCAATCGTTGTCTCCGGCGATAGCGCCCTCACCTTCGACTCGTAGCCTACGGCTTTCTCGACGAGGGACTTAAAAGCTGAGCTCTTGACCGCGGGGTCATTCTTCAGCTCAAAAAGCATCGCTCCGGTCTGTGTGCGCCTGGTTTTAACCACGTTCTCGCCAAGCTCCTTGAGTTCCGGATCGGTTCGTACTTTCCGGAGGAGGTCTGCGTACGAAACACCTTCCTTCACCTCGACCACCAAAGCCTCGCCTTTGTTACGCTCCTGCGAAACTTGGGTTTTGGGTGTCCTCGTTCTGCTTCCCTTTTTTCTTCCGCTTCTTTTTCTTGACCTTCTCCCATTCCTCCTTCCCTGGGTCTGGTTCTGGCTCCTTCGCTGGGTCCGGACTGTCTCCATTCCCCTGCTTCTGCTTCTTTGCGTCCTCCTCCTCTCCAGGCGTTTCCCTGTCCCTTTTAGAGCCTGGGCCGGGCGGCGTTTTCGGTTTTTCTCCCGTAGCGCTTCCTCCTCCAGTTTTGCGTTCAGCGTTTCTTCGGCTCTTTCAGCTCTGAGCTTCAGTGAATTCCGCGTCACCACCAGCGAGCTATTTTCGCGCTCTGCGGCATTCATGGCTGCCTTGACTCCATTCACCATCTGCTTGATTCTGGTGTGGACGTTGTTTTTGTCCTTGATGAAATCAAAGAGTTCGTTAACCCTCCTTCTGACCTCCTGCAACGCGGTCCTTCCGAGCAGGACTCCGTCCTGAGGGGTACTGCCGGCGAAGTTCAACAAGGATGACTTGGGTGTCTCCTCTCCAATTACTCCTATCTGCTGACTCGAAGCAGCCGCCTGGTTCAACACTGGGGATCTCAACACCTTCCCGCTTCCACGAAACGCGCTCGCCACTCCGCCTGCTGTGTCGCCGCCGTTTGACTCGCCTCCTGCCATTTCGACGTTTGCGTCCTCTTCTACCTCCGTGTTTTCCGATGCTTGGGGCGCATCGGGACCCTTTGTTGGTTTTTTCACTTGTCTTCATTTTGAATCCCACGAGTCGCTAGGGAAATACGGTCCGCTGCGCCAGTGCCCTGCCGTGACGCAGTAAGGGCAAATTACGTGTGGGGTGCGCCCCTGTGCCCCACAGGCTCCGTTATCGACTGGGAATTTGTTGAACCCCCCCAGCCATGCATCCCTCGACACGGGTCGCGTCACATCTTGGATTCGGGGTTTGGTGAGGTTTTGGGCTAAAACACTTATAGCGGCGTTCGATCGCTTGACAGAGGTGTTTACGGACCCATGTGGTTTTTTTTTTCGAAGAAATTAAACAGAGCCCTTGTTCAATTCCGCCACGTCCTAGACATCCTCCCGCTGCTGGTCCGGGGGCGATGCAATGAATGTATGCAATCGCCGACAGCTATCCGCCAACTGCAACCCGCCCGGTAGCTGGCAGCTAAGCTCCGCAGGGACCCTCACCTGTCCCCACGGTTCACGGGATGTCTGTGTGTATGTGTGTGTGTATGTGTGTGTGTATGTGTGTGTGTATGTGTGTGTGTATGTGTGTGTGTATGTGTGTGTGTATGTGTGTGTGTATGTGACCAATAATGTCACGCAGTTTTCTCAGCACTGGCTGAACCGATTTTGACCAAACCAGTCGCATTCGACTTGGTTTAGGGTCCCATACAGTGCTATTGAATTGTTTGAAGTTTCGATAAGTAGTTCAAAAGTTATGTATAAAAATGTGTTTTCGCATATTTTCGGAAGATGAATAAATGGCAGTAAACTGAACCAAACATCATCATGTTATACATCGTTATTTAGGTAATTGAAAGACCTTTCCAACGAGTCCACAACTTTGAAGATCTGGCAACCCTGTCTCGAGTTATAACCACTTAAGTGATATTTATGTACTTTTTGTAGCCGGATCTCATTTAAATGTATGTAAACAATGTCCGGATCCATCATCCAACACATCGTTGGTTAGATAATTGAAAGACCTTTCCAACGAATCTACAACATTGAAGATCTGGCAACCCTGTCTCGAGTTATAACCACTTAAGTGATATTTATGTACTTTTTGTAGCCGGATCTCATTTAAATGTATGTAAACAATGTCCGGATCCATCATCCGACCCATCGTTGGTTAGGTAATTGAAAGACCTTTCCAACGAATCTACAACATTGAAGATCTGGCAACCCTGTCTCGAGTTATAACCACTTAAGTGATATTTATGTACTTTTTTGAAGCCGGATCTCACTTAAATGTATGTAAACGATGTCCGGATCCATCATCCGACACATCGTTGGTTAGGTAATTGAAAAACCTTTCCAACGAGTCTAAAACATTGAAGATCTGGCAACCCTGTCTCGAGTTATAACCACTTAAGTGATATTTATGTACTTTTTTGTAGCCGGATCTCATTTAAATGTATGTAAACAATGTCCGGATCCATCATCCGACACATCGTTGGTTATATAATTGAAAGACCTTTCCAACGAATCTACAACATTGAAGATCTGGCAACCCTGTCTCGAGTTATAACCACTTAAGTGATATTTATGTACTTTTTTGTAGCCGGATCTCATTTAAATGTATGTAAACAATGTCCGGATCCATCATCCGACCCATCGTTGGTTAGGTAATTGAAAGAACTTTCCAACGAATCTACAACATTGAAGATCTGGCAACCCTGTCTCGAGTTATAACCACTTAAGTGATATTTATGTACTTTTTTGTAGCCGGATCTCATTTAAATGTATGTAAACAATGTCCGGATCCATCATCCGACACATCGTTGGTTATATAATTGAAAGACCTTTCCAACGAATCTACAACATTGAAGATCTGGCAACCCTGTCTCGAGTTATAACCACTTAAGTGATATTTATGTACTTTTTTTGTAGCCGTATCTCATTTAAATGTATGTAAACAATGTGCGGATCCATCATCCGATCCATCGTTGGTTTGGTAATTGAAAGACCTTTCCAACGAATCTACAACATTGAAGATCTGGCAACCCTGTCTCGAGTTCTGACCACTTAAGTGATATTTGTATACTTTTTTGAAGCCGGATCTCACTTAAATGTATGTAAACAATGTCCGGATCCATCATCCGACCCATCGTTGGTTAAGTAATCGAAAGACCTTTCCAACGAGTCCAAAACATTGAAGATCTCGCAACCCTGTCTCGAGATATCCCGTCTTAAATGATATTTATGTACTTTTTTGTAGCCGGATCTCACTTAAATGTATGTAAACAATGTCCGGATCCATCATCCGACCCATCGTTGATTAGGTAATCGAAAGACCTTTCCAACGAGTCCACAACATTAAAGATCTGGCAACCCTGTCTTGAGTTCTGACCACTTATAATGCCTCTTATGAGCCCTTGAATGATATGTGTGTTTTTTTGGATCAAATTTGTGTCCAAACCCATCATATTACATATCACCCATTGTTGGAAAAGAGTGAGGAAGGCACCAACCACATAGGTGGATTAAGTTAGTTTTTCAATTAATTCCAAATTCATAACGCACAATTTTTCATGGCCTCGGCCTCAAACTTATTTTGCACTTAGGAACCTGAGGTAAAGGTTCGAACTCATGACATTTGGGTTACGAATCTGAGTGTCAAATTCTGATTCAGGCAGACCCAAACTTATTGAAATATTATTGAAATTGGAGGAATAATTGTGGAAAAATTCTTTTCAACGATTCATTATCGCATTATTTCGCATTTTTTTCGCATTAAAAATATACAAAAAATACAAGTGCATTCAATTAAATTTTTTTATATTTGTGAAATTTACCTTCTTTACAGCCACAAAATGTTCAAACATCTCTCAACCTGCTCAAAAAACTGTCCATACAAAAAAATTTTTTTCTCAAAATTCGCATTAATGAATTTTTAACCCTTTTGAAACACATGAAAATTATTCTGATCATTCAAAAAAAATATTTTGAAAATTTTTGAAGCAAGACTAATACATCAAAAGGGAGTAATATTGAAAATTACGCTATTTTGAAATGTAAGTTTTGATTCTAAATGTACATAAAGAATAAGCGTGATCCTTATAGCAACAATTTTCTCGAATCGATCTGAATATTTAGTGGTCGATTCTACATGCAAAAAAGGCCGAAGGTCAAAATTTTAGCCAAATCTGTGCCGGCTGAATGACCAAAATGATTAAAATGGCCAAAATGGTTAAAATTACCAAAATGACCAAAATGACCAAAATGACCAAAAATACCAAAATGACCAAAATGACCAAAATGACCAAAATGACCAAAATGACCAAAATGACCAAAATGACCAAAATGACCAAAATGACCAAAATGACCAAAATGACCAAAATGACCAAAATGACCAAAATGACCAAAATGACCAAAATGACCAAAATGACCAAAATGACCAAAATGACCAAAATGACCAAAATGACCAAAATGACCAAAATGACCAAAATGACCAAAATAACGAAAATGGCCAAAATGACCAAAATGACCTAAATGTCCATACTAACCAAAATGACCAAAATGACCAAAATGACCAAAATGACCAAAATTACCAAAATGAACAAAATGAACAAAATTACCAAAATGACCTAAATGACCAAACGAAACAAAATGACCAAAATGACCAAAATAACGAAAATGACCAAAATGACCAAAATGACCTAAATGACCAAACGAACCAAAATGACCAAAATGACCAAAATGATCAAAATGACCAAAATGACCAAAATGACCAAAATGACCAAAATGACCAAAATGACCAAAATGACCAAAATGACCAAAATGACCAAAATGACCAAAATGACCAAAATGACCAAAATGATCAAAATGACCAAAATGACCAAAGTGACCAAAGTGACCAAAGTGACCAAAATGACCAAAATGACCAAAATGATCAATATGACCAAAATGACCAAAATGACCAAAATGACCAAAATGACCAAAATGACCAAAATGACCAAAATGACCAAAATGACCAAAATGACCAAAATGACCAAAATGACCAAAATGACCAAAATGACCAAAATGACCAAAATGACCAAAATGACCAAAATGACAAAAATGACCAAAATGACCAAAATGACCAAAATGACCAAAATGATCAAAATGATCAAAATGACCAAAATGGCCAAAATGACCAAAATGACCAAAATGACCAAAATGACCAAAATGACCAAAGTGACCAAAGTGACCAAAGTGACCAAAATGACCAAAATGACCAAAATGATCAAAATGACCAAAATGACCAAAGTGACCAAAGTGACCAAAGTGACCAAAATGACCAAAATGACCAAAATGATCAATATGACCAAAATGACCAAAATGACCAAAATGACCAAAATGACCAAAATGACCAAAATGACCAAAATGACCAAAATGACCAAAATGACCAAAATGACCAAAATGACCAAAATGACCAAAGTGACCAAAGTGACCAAAGTGACCAAAATGACCAAAATGACCAAAATGATCAAAATGACCAAAATGACCAAAGTGACCAAAGTGACCAAAGTGACCAAAATGACCAAAATGACCAAAATGATCAATATGACCAAAATGACCAAAATGACCAAAATGACCAAAATGACCAAAATGACCAAAATGACCAAAATGACCAAAATGACCAAAATGACCAAAATGACCAAAATGACCAAAATGACCAAAATGACCAAAATGACCAAAATGACCAAAATGACCAAAATTACCAAAATGACCAAAATAACCAAAATTACCAAAATGATCAAAATGACCAAAATGACCAAAATGACCAAAATGACCAAAATGACCAAAATGACCAAAATGACCAAAATGACCAAAATGACCAAAATGACCAAAATGACCAAAATGACCAAAATGACCAAAATGAACAAAATTACCAAAATGACCAAAATGACCAAAATGACCAAATTGACCAAAAAGACCAAAATGACCAAAATGACCAAAATGACCAAAATGATCAAAATGATCAAAATGACCAAAATGGCCAAAATGACCAAAATGACCAAAATGACCAAAATTACCAAAATGACCAAAATAACCAAAATGACCAAAATGACCATAATGACCAAAATGACCAAAATGACAAAAATAACGAAAATGACCAAAATGACCAAAATAACCTAAATGACCAAAATGATCAAAATGATCAAAATGACCAAAATGACCAAAATGACCAAAATGACCAAAATGACCATAATGACCAAAATTACCAAAATTACCAAAATTACCAAAATTACCAAAATTACCAAAATTACCAAAATGATCAAAATGACCAAAATGACCAAAATGACCAAAATGACCAAAATGACCAAAATGACCAAAATGACCAAAATGACCAAAGTGACCAAAGTGACCAAAGTGACCAAAATGACCAAAATGACCAAAATGATCAAAATGACCAAAATGACCAAAGTGACCAAAGTGACCAAAGTGACCAAAATGACCAAAATGACCAAAATGATCAATATGACCAAAATGACCAAAATGACCAAAATGACCAAAATGACCAAAATGACCAAAATGACCAAAATGACCAAAATGACCAAAATGACCAAAATGACCAAAATGACCAAAATGACCAAAATGACCAAAATGACCAAAATGACCAAAATGACAAAAATGACCAAAATGACCAAAATGACCAAAATGATCAAAATGATCAAAATGACCAAAATGGCCAAAATGACCAAAATGACCAAAATGACCAAAATTACCAAAATGACCAAAATAACCAAAATGACCAAAATGACCATAATGACCAAAATGACCAAAATGACAAAAATAACGAAAATGACCAAAATGACCAAAATAACCTAAATGACCAAACGAACCAAAATGACCAAAATGACCAAAATGACCAAAATGACCAAAATGACCAAAATGACCAAAATGACCAAAATGACCAAAATGACCAAAATGACCAAAATGACCAAAATGACCAAAATGACCAAAATGACCAAAATGACCAAAATGACCAAAATGACCAAAATGACCAAAATGACCAAAATGACCAAAATGACCAAAATGACCAAAATGACCAAAATGATCAAAATGATCAAAATGACCAAAATGGCCAAAATGACCAAAATGACCAAAATGACCAAAATTACCAAAATGACCAAAATTACCAAAATGACCAAAATGACCAAAATGACCAAAATGACCAAAATGACAAAAATAACGAAAATGACCAAAATGACCAAAATAACCTAAATGACCAAACGAACCAAAATGACCAAAATGACCAAAATGACCAAAATGACCAAAATGAACAAAATTACCAAAATGACCAAAATGACCAAAATGACCAAAATGACCAAAATGAACAAAATTACCAAAATGACCAAAATGACCAAAGTGACCAAAGTGACCAAAGTGATCAAAATGACCAAAATGACCAAAATGACCAAAATGACCAAAATGACCAAAATGACCAAAATGACAAAAATAACGAAAATGACCAAAATGACCAAAATAACCTAAATGACCAAACGAACCAAAATGACCAAAATGACCAAAATGACCAAAATGACCAAAATGAACAAAATTACCAAAATGACCAAAATGACCAAAATGACCAAAATGACCAAAATGACCAAAATGACCAAAATGAACAAAATTACCAAAATGACCAAAATGACCAAAATGACCAAAATGACCAAAATGACCAAAATGATCAAAATGATCAAAATGACCAAAATGGCCAAAATGACCAAAATGACCAAAATGACCAAAATGACCAAAATGACCAAAATTACCAAAATGACCAAAATGACCAAAATGACCAAAATGACAAAAATAACGAAAATGACCAAAATGACCAAAATAACCTAAATGACCAAACGAACCAAAATGACCAAAATGACCAAAATGACCAAAATGACCAAAATGAACAAAATTACCAAAATGACCAAAATGACCAAAATGACCAAAATGACCAAAATGACCAAAATGACCAAAATGAACAAAATTACCAAAATGACCAAAATGACCATAATGACCAAAATGACCAAAATGACAAAAATAACGAAAATGACCAAAATGACCAAAATAACCTAAATGACCAAACGAACCAAAATGACCAAAATGACCAAAATGACCAAAATGACCAAAATGACCAAAATGACCAAAATGACCAAAATGACCAAAATGACCAAAATGACCAAATGACCAAAATGACCAAAATGACCAAAATGACCAAAATGACCAAAATGACCAAAATGACCAAAATGACCAAAATGACCAAAATGACCAAAATGACCAAAATGACCAAAATGACCAAAATGACCAAAATGACCAAAATGATCAAAATGATCAAAATGACCAAAATGGCCAAAATGACCAAAATGACCAAAATGGCCAAAATGACCAAAATGACCAAAATGACCAAAATTACCAAAATGACCAAAATTACCAAAATGACCAAAATGACCAAAATGACCAAAATGACCAAAATGACAAAAATAACGAAAATGACCAAAATGACCAAAATAACCTAAATGACCAAACGAACCAAAATGACCAAAATGACCAAAATGACCAAAATGACCAAAATGAACAAAATTACCAAAATGACCAAAATGACCAAAATGACCAAATTGACCAAAAAGACCAAAATGACCAAAATGACCAAAATGACAAAAATAACGAAAATGACCAAAATGACCAAAATAACCTAAATGACCAAACGAAACAAAATGACCAAAATGACCAAAGTGACCAAAATGACCAAAATGACCAAAATTACCAAAACGACCAAAATGACCAAAATTACCAAAATTACCAAAATTACCAAAATTACCAAAATTACCAAAATTACCAAAATTACCAAAATTACCAAAATTACCAAAATTACCAAAATGATCAAAATGACCAAAATGACCAAAATGACCAAAGTGACCAAAGTGACCAAAGTGATCAAAATGACCAAAATGACCAAAATGATCAAAATGACCAAAATGACCAAAATGACCAAAATTACCAATATGACCAAAATGACCAAAATGACCAAAATGACCAAAATGACCAAAATGACCATAATGACCAAAATGACCAAAATGACCAAAATGACCAAAATGACCAAAATGACCAAAATGAACAAAATGATCAAAACGAACCAAAATGACCAAAATGACCAAAATGACCAAAATGACCAAAATGAACAAAATGAACAAAATTACCAAAATGACCTAAATGACCAAACGAAACAAAATGACCAAAATGACCAAAGTGACCAAAATGACCAAAATGACCAAAATTACCAAAACGACCAAAATTACCAAAATTACCAAAATTACCAAAATTACCAAAATTACCAAAATTACCAAAATGACCAAAATGACCAAAATGACCAAAATGACCAAAATTACCAAAATGACCAAAATGACCAAAATGACCAAAATGACCAAAATGACCATAATGACCAAAATGAACAAAATAAACAAAATGACCAAAATGAACAAAATAAACAAAATGACCAAAATGACCAAAATGACCAAAATGACCAAAATGACCAAAATGACCAAAATGACCAAAATGACCAAAATGACCAAAATGACCAAAATGACCAAAATGACCAAAATGACCAAAATGACCAAATTGACCAAAAAGACCAAAATGACCAAAATGACCAAAATGACCAAAATGACCAAAATGACCAAAATGACCAAAATGACCAAAATAACCAAAATGACCAAAATGACCAAAATGACCAAAATGACCAAAATGACCAAAATAACGAAAATGACCAAAATGACCAAAATGACCTAAATGACCAAACGAACCAAAATGACCAAAATGACCAAAATGACCAAAATGACCAAAATGAACAAAATGAACAAAATTACCAAAATGACCTAAATGACCAAACGAAACAAAATGACCAAAATGACCAAAGTGACCAAAATGACCAAAATGACCAAAATTACCAAAACGACCAAAATTACCAAAATGACCAAAATGACCAAAATGACCAAAATGACCAAAATGATCAAAACGACCAAAATGACCAAAATGACCAAAATGACCAAAATGACCAAAATGAACAAAATGATCAAAACGAACCAAAATGACCAAAATGACCAAAATGACCAAAATGACCAAAATGAACAAAATGAACAAAATGACCAAAATGACCATAATGACCAAAATGACCAAAATGACCAAAATGACCAAAATGACCAAAATGAACAAAATGATCAAAACGAACCAAAATGACCAAAATGACCAAAATGACCAAAATGAACACAATGAACAAAATTACCAAAATGACCTAAATGACCAAACGAAACAAAATGACCAAAATGACCAAAGTGACCAAAATGACCAAAATGACCAATATTACCAAAACGACCAAAATTACCAAAATTACCAAAATTACCAAAATTACCAAAATTACCAAAATTACCAAAATGACCAAAATGACCAAAATGACCAAAATTACCAAAATTACCAAAATTACCAAAATGACCAAAATGACCAAAATGACCAAAATGACCAAAATGACCATAATGACCAAAATGAACAAAATAAACAAAATGACCAAAATGAACAAAATAAACAAAATGACCAAAATGACCAAAATGACCAAAATGACTAAAATGACCAAAATGACCAAAATGACCAAAATGACCAAAATGACCAAAATGACCAAAATGACCAAAATGACCAAAATGACCAAAATGACCAAAAAGACCAAAATGACCAAAATGACCAAAATGACCAAAATGACCAAAATGACCAAAATGACCAAAATGACCAAAATGACCAAAATGACCAAAATGACCAAAATGACCAAAATGACCAAAATAACGAAAATGACCAAAATGACCAAAATGACCTAAATGACCAAACGAACCAAAATGACCAAAATGACCAAAATGACCAAAATGACCAAAATGAACAAAATGAACAAAATTACCAAAATGACCAAAATGACCAAACGAAACAAAATGACCAAAATGACCAAAGTGACCAAAATGACCAAAATGACCAAAATTACCAAAACGACCAAAATTACCAAAATTACCAAAATTACCAAAATTACCAAAATTACCAAAATTACCAAAATGATAAAATGACCAAAATGACCAAAATGACCAAAATGACCAAAATGACCAAAATGACCAAAATGACCAAAACAATGACCAAAATGAACAAAATAAACAAAATGACCAAAATGAACAAAATAAACAAAATGACCAAAATGACCAAAATGACCAAAATGACCAAAATGACCAAAATGACCAAAATGACCAAAATGACCAAAATGACCAAAATGACCAAAATGACCAAAATGACCAAAATGACCAAAATGACCAAAATGACCAAAAAGACCAAAATGACCAAAATGACCAAAATGACCAAAATGACCAAAATGACCAAAATGACCAAAATGACCAAAATGACCAAAATGACCAAAATGACCAAAATGAACAAAATGAACAAAATTACCAAAATGACCTAAATGACCAAACGAAACAAAATGACCAAAATGACCAAAGTGACCAAAATGACCAAAATGACCAAAATTACCAAAACGACCAAAATTACCAAAATTACCAAAATTACCAAAATAACCAAAATTACCAAAATTACCAAAATGACCAAAATGACCAAAATGACCAAAATGACTAAAATGACCAAAATGACCAAAATGACCAAAATGACCATAATGACCAAAATGAACAAAATAAACAAAATGACCAAAATGAACAAAATAAACAAAATGACCAAAATGACCAAAATGACCAAAATGACCAAAATGACCAAAATGACCAAAATGACCAAAATGACCAAAATGACCAAAATGACCAAAATGACCAAAATGACCAAAATGACCAAAATGACCAAAAAAGACCAAATGACCAAAATGACCAAAATGACCAAAATGACCAAAATGACCAAATGACCAAAATGACCAAAATGACCAAAATGACCAAAATGACCAAAATGACCAAAATAACGAAAATGACCAAAATGACCAAAATGACCTAAATGACCAAACGAACCAAAATGACCAAAATGACCAAAATGACCAAAATGACCAAAATGAACAAAATAAACAAAATGACCAAAATGACCAAAATGACCAAAATGACCAAAATGACCAAAATAACGAAAATGACCAAAATGACCAAAATGACCTAAATGACCAAACGAACCAAAATGACCAAAATGACCAAAATGACCAAAATGACCAAAATGAACAAAATGAACAAAATTACCAAAATGACCTAAATGACCAAACGAAACAAAATGACCAAAATGACCAAAGTGACCAAAATGACCAAAATGACCAAAATTACCAAAACGACCAAAATTACCAAAATGACCAAAATGACCAAAATGACCAAAATGAACAAAATGATCAAAACGAACCAAAATGACCAAAATGACCAAAATGAACAAAATGACCAAAATGAACAAAATGATCAAAACGAACCAAAATGACCAAAATGACCAAAATGACCAAAATGACCAAAATGAACAAAATGAACAAAATGACCAAAATGACCATAATGACCAAAATGACCAAAATGACCAAAATGACCAAAATGACCAAAATGAACAAAATGATCAAAACGAACCAAAATGACCAAAATGACCAAAATGACCAAAATGACCAAAATGAACAAAATGAACAAAATTACCAAAATGACCTAAATGACCAAACGAAACAAAATGACCAAAATGACCAAAGTGACCAAAATGACCAAAATGACCAAAATTACCAAAACGACCAAAATTACCAAAATTACCAAAATTACCAAAATTACCAAAATTACCAAAATTACCAAAATTACCAAAATGACCAAAATGACCAAAATGACCAAAATGACCAAAATTACCAAAATGACCAAAATGACCAAAATGACCAAAATGACCAAAATGACCATAATGACCAAAATGAACAAAATAAACAAAATGACCAAAATGAACAAAATAAACAAAATGACCAAAATGACCAAAATGACCAAAATGACCAAAATGACCAAAATGACCAAAATGACCAAAATGACCAAAATGACCAAAATGACCAAAATGACCAAAATGACCAAAATGACCAAAAGACCAAAATGACCAAAATGACCAAAATGACCAAAATGACCAAAATGACCAAAATGACCAAAATGACCAAAATGACCAAAATGACCAAAATGACCAAAATAACGAAAATGACCAAAATGACCAAAATGACCTAAATGACCAAAATGACCAAAATGACCAAAATGACCAAAATGACCAAAATGACCAAAATGAACAAAATGAACAAAATTACCAAAATGACCTAAATGACCAAACGAAACAAAATGACCAAAATGACCAAAGTGACCAAAATGACCAAAATGACCAAAATTACCAAAACGACCAAAATTACCAAAATTACCAAAAGTACCAAAATTACCAAAATTACCAAAATTACCAAAATTACCAAAATTACCAAAATGACCAAAATGACCAAAATGACCAAAATGACCAAAATTACCAAAATGACCAAAATGACCAAAATGACCAAAATGACCAAAATGACCATAATGACCAAAATGAACAAAATAAACAAAATGACCAAAATGAACAAAATAAACAAAATGACCAAAATGACCAAAATGACCAAAATGACCAAAATGACCAAAATGACCAAAATGACCAAAATGACCAAAATGACCAAAATGACCAAAATGACCAAAATGACCAAAATGACCAAAATGACCAAAAGACCAAAATGACCAAAATGACCAAAATGACCAAAATGACCAAAATGACCAAAATGACCAAAATGACCAAAATGACCAAAATGACCAAAATGACCAAAATGACCAAAATGACCAAAATGACCAAAATGACCAAAATGACCAAAATAACGAAAATGACCAAAATGACCAAAATGACCTAAATGACCAAACGAACCAAAATGACCAAAATGACCAAAATGACCAAAATGACCAAAATGAACAAAATGAACAAAATGACCAAAATGACCAAAATGACCAAAATGACCAAAATGACCATAATGACCAAAATGAACAAAATAAACAAAATGACCAAAATGACCAAAATGACCAAAATGACTAAAGTGACCAAAGTGACCAAATTGGCCAAAGTGACCAAAATGACCAAAATGACCAAAATGGCCAAAATGACCAAAATGACCAAAATGACCAAAAAGACCAGAATGACCAAAATGACCAAAAAGACCAGAATGACCAAAATGACCAAAATGACCAAAATGACCAAAATGAACAATATGCATAACCTATATCGGTCTAAAAGTTTTTTTTTGTTGGAAGAACGATTTTTTTTTCGAGTTTATTGAATTCAATCAAAGAATGCTTTTTTTGGGATCAAAATATGACCAAGAACATTTTTCAACGATTTCGGTGCAGATTTGACGATTTTGTAAAACAAAATTAATTTGATGTGAAAATCACTCATAATTATAAATTAAAATGTAAATGTTTTCTAAAAAAATAGGTTTTAATCAGTTTGTGAAAAAACGTTTTTTTTGGAAAGTCGGAAATTTATTTAAATATTTAAAATATTTTCAACAAAAAGCTCCTGACAAAATAGATAGCATTGAAGCTCAAGTTAAAACATTTCCCAATTCCTTCACCACAATGAAAACCCAACCTGATCCATCGTCTTGAAAGCCGATGTTCACCGTCAATCAATTCAAGATACTTAAATCAATCTTGTTCCATCTTCACCGGAAAATGCGCCAAAAATAAATCACAAGCCGAAATGTTAAATGTTCGTTTTGTGTGTGGGGAGGGCATGTGTGCGTGGGTAGGTAGATCTGAGTGCAGCCATGTTCTCAGGATAAGCACCCAAAAATAAAATGTATGTACGTATATAAACGGCATAATAATACAAGGAAGCAGAGCGTTTAATTTTAATTTAAAATGCCAATCTGCATGCAAAGCGAAAGCCGCCGCCGTCGGGGTGGGGTTGACGCCATCCTGTCGATCCGTGAGTGTGTGTGTGGGTGGGTGAGAGTTCTTTGAATGCCAAAGTGGGGGTAGGTGGTTAAAGGATGCTGCTGTGTTGGACGATAGAACAATCTCCCTTTTTTCGAGGAGGAGGTTGCCGAAATAAAATGAAAGCCATCAGAATAAAAAAAAGGAAGCACATCCAACAACAACAACAACGAGAACAACCAACATACACACATTTATCGCAATAACCAGGCCATGAAAAGACGACGACGGTGATGGCGATGAAGAGAAACGACACAGAACATGATACTAACATTCATTTATCCCATAAAACATCGGAAAAGCGGAAAGATTGCGTGAAGCAAGATAGGAAGGCGAGCCTTTGAGACGAGCTTTCAAAGGGGAAGTAAGGGTAAATTTGGCCCTGTGAATTCCTCAGTCATAAGAAGCATATAAATTTTAATCAAATCAAGATAAAATATTGTTTGATAATTAGAACCCTTGAATGTATCTCATATTTACACATTTAAAACATTATAAATTTATTGAGGTAGTACCAATCACTTCTTTCACCAAAATAAATAAAATCCCTCCGAAGGGTTAAGACGTGCGCCATAGAACCATAGAACATCTCTAATGCGACAGGCTAATCCCAGTGCAATATAAAACGACGAATGACGACGACGACGACGACTCCGGCATTCGGCCTAGACAGCCAGGCGACGCTGACTAGCGGGTCTTGGACGAAGATGACGATGACATTGAGGAGTAGCTCTCTCTAGTCATCGCCAAGACAGCCGGCATGGTGCCAGGCCACATTCCGAGTGAATTGCGGTGTTATGTTTTGGCGTCGAACTGACGACCTGGCTTCTCCGTCTTCTTCTACTTCTTGTTCAGCTGTTCTGAATGGATGAATGGCCTTTTCTTTGGCTTTCGGATTTGGATTTGGGGCCGGGGCGCGCCAACCGGCCAGCACGGCACAGACTGAAGGGTGCCACCGAAAGCAATTGCTTCAATACTGAATTCCGTCGATTCTGCTGAGATATTCCGAGATTGCGGCTTCTGCTGATGTTTGGTTGGTGAGGGGAATAATTGTTGGAATGTGAAAGGTGTTTTGAATAACAATTTGAAGATTTACGCAACGAATTTCTAAGATTGGATTTAATTGTGTAGGGAATGTGCTATCATTTTTGTCGAAAATTTTCTATAAAGCTGGAAAACCTTTGTTTGAAAACAAGGTTATAACATTGATTCGAAAATAAGGCCGTTGCGAATATTTTTCATAGTTTATGTCGAAATAGAAGTCTCACCAATTAAAAACAATTAGAAATGCATTTTCCTGCATTTAAAATCATATTTTAGCATCAATCCCAAGATTGATCAAAAATATTTTCAATTTTTATTGAATTTCAGTGTACAGCACCGCAAAAAGTTTTTTTTTGGGCAAAAAAAAACCTATTCAATAACTGGGTATTTTGAAAACTAATGTTTTCAAATCAACTAGGCAGGTGTTAAATGCACTTTTAAACACTTTTTCATTCAAATGTTGAGATCATGGGTTGTTATTTCATTTTTTCGATTTTTTTTATTTTCCGTTGCTCAACTGTAAATTTTTTTGAAACATGTCACTTAAAGGGAAATTTTATATACTTTTTGAATCTATATTAACCCAGAAGGGTCAGTTTTTCATACAGAACAAAATATTTCATTTTAAAATTTCGAGTTTTTTTTTCTAACTTTGCAGGCTTTTTTTTAGAGTATAACAATGTTCTACAAAGTTGTAAAGCAACTTTTCCCGTGAATTCCTTTTGTCAATGTAAAATTACAGTCGACTTTCTGGCTGTCGATCTTCCCGATATCAATATTGTGCTCTTGCCTTCAAGAAGATTGCTTTGATTATTCCTTCTATAATTTGATATTTCCCGCTCTCGGCGGTCCCTTCAATATCGACAACGAGAGAGTCCACTGTACCATAAAAACCCAATATATGACCAAAAATAACAGGGTAATTCTCAGCCAACTCACACAGCAGTTGCTCCGACCCCTCTTCGATTTGACTGCAACTTTGCCCTAAGGGGTAACTTTTGTCCCTTATCACGAATCCGTCCCGATTTGATGTCGTACTCAGAATTCCGAAAAAAAAAAACGTATTTTTCGTCGATTAAAACACTGAAAAAGTTTTAAAAACTCTGTCATTTTCCGTTACTCAACTGGAAGTTTTTTTGGAACACGTCATTTTACGGGAAATTTAATGTACTTTTCAAATCTACATTAACCCAGAAGTGTCAGTTTTTTTCATTTAGAACCAAATTTTTCATTATTAAATTTCGAGTTAACTTTGCAGGCCTTTTTTAGAGTGTAACAATGTTCTACAAAGTTGCAAAGCAACTTTTTCCGTGAATTCCCTATGTCAATGTAAAATTACAGTCGACTCTCTGCATTCAAGAAAATTGCTTTGATTTTTCGTTCTATAATTTGATATTTCCCGCTCTCGACGTTCCCTTCCAAAAATAACACATTTGGACACTTTTGCTCAATTCTGAGGGCAGAATCAGATTCTGCGGGCAAAATTACTTGGAAAAACTAACTTAATCCACCTAAGTGGTTGGTGTGCCTTTCTCACCATTTACCAACTATTGGTGATTCGGCGGGTTTAGACACAAATTTCATCTAGTTTTTCTTAAAATCCACCAAAAAAAAAGTACACAAATATCACTTAAGTGGTCATAACTCGAGACAGGGTTGCCAGATCTTCGATGTTTTGGGCTCGTTGGAAAGGTATTTTGATTACCTAACCAACGGTTGGTTGCATCATGGATCAGGATATAGTTTTTATACATTAAAGTGAGATACGGGCTCAAAAAAGTACATAAATATAACTTAAGTGGTAATAACTCGAGACAGGATTGCCAGATCTTCGATGTTTTAGACACGTTGGAAAGGCCTTGCGACTACCTAACTAACGATGTATAAAATGACGATATTGGAATCGATTTCCGGTCACTTATCCAACATCCGGTGTGGATCAATCGGACCGCGCACTGGACTCACAATCCAGAGGTCGCCGGTTCGAATCCCGGGGCGGACGCAAAAAAAATTCTAAGTGTAAATATAGGTATTCGGTGCCCTATCCCCGTGCCCATACCTTCACACTTCCCGAGCAGGGGTAAATAACACGGGAATACCAAATTTTGGTATTACTTGGGCAAATAACAGCGACCAAAATGTGCCCTTGGTTGTCCAGTAATAGATGGTAAAATACCATGAAATCATACCAAAGTCTTGTATGTGAAAGGGCACAACAATACCAAAACATGTTATTCCAAAGGTAAAATAATACCACAAATTAAAATCATTTCAATACCAAGTTGAGGTCTTCTGGATTTTTGAACATTGCTTGAATACCAAAACTTGGTATTGCCATGGTTTTATTTTTAGGTATTCCCGCGCCCTTGGAAAATCAGATTTTGGTATTCCTGTGGTCTACCACAAACATGATTTTGGTATGATTTCATGGTATTTTACCATCTATTACTGGGCAACCAAGAGCACATTTTGGTCGCTGGTATTTGAACAAGTAATACCAAAATTTGGTATTTTCATACCATTTTTAGTGCAGCAGTTGCAGTTTGTGAAAAAACGGAAATGATCCATATGCAACAGCCAAATCTACTCACCTGATGATTCCATGTTGTTATTAGTGATATTCTTCACCACACCGAATGCATTTGTCATTGATGAACGGCCTGTGCTTGAAGTTCTTGAAGCTTCTGAAAAATAACAAGATTGAAAAATAAGTATTATTAAAATGAAACCGGATTGAAATTCACCAAAATTCAATAATCTGTTGATTGACTCGTTTTTCAAAGTATTTGGTTATCCCGACTTAAAGAAATTTCAGTATATCAGTATATCAGTATATCACAAAAAAAACAGCATTAACATTTTTATGTTTCAAGTCATTTTAGCGCAAAATTAATTATCTCGCCAAAATTAAAAAAAAAAATCCATAGTTTCAGATAAAATTGATGAAACCTTACAATACCAAAATAATACCAAAATGTGCCATCCTGACTTAGAAAATTTTCCACAATTTCAAGTCATTTCTGTAGGGGGTATATCAAAAATGTTTATAATCAGGTTTGAAATTTCCGGTTTTCAATGAAAGCATTTGCTTTGAGACATCATTTTAGCGCAAAATTAATTATTTTGTCAAAATTGGTCAAAATTTTCCCATAGTTTCAGAGGAATTTGATAAAACACTTAAATACCAAAATAATACCAAAATGTGCCATCCTGACTTAGAAAATTTTCCACAATTTCAAGTCATTTCTATAGGGGGTATATGAAAAATGTTTAAAATCAAGTTTGAAATTTCCGGTTTTGAATGAAAGCATTCGCTTTGAGACATCATTAAAGCGCAAAATTAATTATTTTGTCAAAATTGGTCAAAATTTTCCCATAGTTTCAGAGGAATTTGATAAAATATTTTAATACCAAAATAATACCAAAATGTGCCATCCTGACTTAGAAATTTTTTCACAATTTCAAGTCATTTCTGTAGGGGGTATATCAAAAATGTTTAAAATCAAGTTTGAAATTTCCGGTTTTCAATGAAAGCATTCGCTTTGAGACATCATTAAAGCGCAAAATTAATTATTTTGTCAAAATTGGTCAAAATTTTCCCATAGTTTCAGAGGAATTTGATAAAATACTGTAATACCAAAAGAATACCAAAATGTGGTGTTCGACCATTGACAAATTCTGCAATTTTGCAATATCAAAACAATACCTTAAATTGGTATGATACCACATTTTGCTCTTGCATAATCCTTAAGACAAATTTTCAAGGGTCCAGGAATACCAAAATTTGGGATTGATACCAGAGAAAGGTATTTTTATGCATTTCCCTTGTTATTTACCCATGCTCGGGTTAGGAGACCCGGGAGGCGGAGTCTTGTCGCAAAAAGAACGATACACGCCTGCGGATCCGTTGACGAAACCGCAAGGTTTAAGAGGGCCACATTATAAGGTGTTACGTCGATTCCGTTTTTTTTATCCAACATCCGGATAAATATAAAAACACATTTTTATACATAACTTTTAAACTACACATCAAAATTTTATAAAAATCAATAGGTACGTATGGGACTTTAAACCAAATCAAATGCAACTGGTTTGATAAAAATCGGTTCAGCCAGTGCTGAGAAAACTAAGTGAGACTTTTTGTCACATACACACACACATGTGTGTGTGTACACATACATTTGTTCAGTTTTCGATTCTGAGTCGATATGTATACATGAAAGTGGGTCTACGAGCTTTCTGTGAAAAGTTCATTTTTAGAGCAGGATTATAGCCTTATCTAAGTGAGGAAGGCAAAACATATAGCTGGACAATTTTCGTATTTCGTTAGGGTAGTCCCGTACACTTTTCCCTTCAACATTAGTCATTTTCAAATGAATACATCTCTACCCCTGAGATATTTTTTACTTTTATAGTGCTAGATCTCCCATATCGAATGGAATTTTGCGCTTGAAATTTGGAGTGCGCATTTTCGAGATATTTGAGTAATAAATTTGCATCTTTTTTATGTTAAAATGGCTGTAAGTTTTTAGAGCGCTAAAAGTGCTACGAACATTACTTTTCTCTAAAACTTAACCCTGGGTTGCTACTTTAAAATTAAACTGATTTTTGAAGGTTGGTTCTAAATTTGGTCGTAGAAGGCGTAGATTTGACAAGAACTTTAATCTAAATTTGTACCAGCTTAATCGTGAACCAACCTATCTGTCAATCAATTCTTGAAACCGTGAAGTCAGTTCACGATTATGAGAACCACGAAGGAATATATTCACGTTTATGGTGCAAATGCACCATACTCATGAATAAATTCCTTCGTGGGTCTCACATTCGTGAACTTAATTCACGATTACGGGAATTGCTTTTTTTCTGTGTAGTCAAAAGTTGCTGCTTTTTCATTTCAATTTTTATGAAATTTTCTTAGGTTTGAATAACTTTTTGAAAGGGCTGCCATAATATTTTTGGACATTTTGAAATATTGGGCTATATTATAAAATTATGAAATAAGAAAAAGCGATTCTTTTTCCAAGTTTCTCAAAACAATTTTCATGATTTAAAATAACACCTTTTATAATTCCTGGCACCGTCTCAACACTAACAAAGTTGTGCTGCAACAAATCGAACCCAAACCAGTTCGGTGCCAAAAAAGATGCAAAAAGACGGCAAATTTACATGAATTCTACATTCTGTGAACCATTTCCAACAAATCAATTGCATGCATTTGCCTCCGAGAAGTTTCGAATCTCGAACGCGGAGGACAACAAATCTTCGTCTGATACTGGGTGGTGGGCGGGAGAAGAAGGAAATCGTTGCTCGAGGTTAAGGGGAGCCCACGATGTCTACCGTGTAGAACATCTTCATGAAACACGTGGATTCTGTGGCGGAGTGTGGGAGCTGTCTTCTTGGTTAAGGTAGAAATTGGTTATTTCGGAATAAGAGGCTTTGAACATATTGTTTAAATTTGCAATACATCTTTTAAAATGTAAACTTTATGCTTGTTAAAAGTTACCAAATTGTACCCTAGTAGTAGTAGAAGAACATGCATTATTGCTGTTCACGACAAGCCCACCCCCAACAAGCGCTGGCAACACTGCCACACACAAACACACAAGGCTGTCACGCGGTGCTGCCAACAAACTCGTTTTGCGTCACGTTGTTGTTCTCCGAGCCCCGTAATGTTTGTTTGTGTAAATCCGTGAGTTGTGGCAAAGGGAGAGAGTGTAGGTAGGTGAAAATCCCGGAAAACTCAGACTTGCCAAAGACAGAGCAGTGCAACCCTTTTCGCCGGGTTTTCCCGTCTTGGTCGGGGTTTTGCGCCAAATGATGTTTGTTTTAATCCCCACCAAGCCCGAACGTTTGCAAGAGTTGCAAAACTGTGTTCGTCGTTGTTGGTCTTGGTCCTCGAACTGTGGTGATGGTTCGGTTTGTGTGTGAAATTTCAATCGGATGATGAACATCTTAATGCAGGTTATCACCTTTCGATTTGATTGCCACTGTAGAAATGTGAAACTTTATTTACACTTGTTTATGAACAAGTTAACAATTTCTTAAGCTAATTTTCCTAGCTATTTAACAAAGCTAATAGCGTTGATTCAAACTTTTCCTCAAAACCATACTTCAAAGGTCTAGTTCTAAAAAATCAAGCCAATCTGTCAACACCAGTTCCAGCCCAAAAAAATCTTCAGCACCCATCGATAAAAAAAAAGTTTTCGCGTGTGTGTTCAAAAGTAAGCTACTTTCAAGCCTCGCGTCGAAAGTTGGCAAGATTCGTTCAAGTCGGTCGCCAATCTGAACAGAATTTGAATCTGGATGGTTTTTGTCCCAGTACCCAGTACCACTCTCCCAGGTACAAGAGCGTTTACGAGTGCGAGAGTGCATTAGCAAGATTTGTTACAGACAGGCACAATTCCGGTCGTCTAGATGGTCCTAGGGGTGAGAAGTGGCACTGTAGGAAATATGTCAAGAAAACATTCTGTTTGTTTATCTTAAAATCACTTTGATTGGCTTTGGCTTATTTTATTTTTTATTTTTTTTTACTATTATTGTGTTTAATGTTTTGTTTATTTCATAGTTAAAGCCTCAACTAGAAAGAAACTTTACAAAATGGCTTTTTAACATTTTCATGGTCATTAAATCTAAAAAAATCCGTGTCAGGGTTGCCAGATAATCAAATTGTATGACTAGTTGGAATTTTTTCGGATATCCACTGATGGATAAAAAAGCTGAGCCAATTTTTTAACATACGATCTTGAAATGTTCTTTAAAAAAATGTAAGTCATAACTTCTAAAAATAGTGTCAGCACAGATCTTAAATGGTTTTCAAATATTTTCAAATATTTACCTTCTACTGCTTGATTTGTTCGCACAATTTTAATTTTTCTTGTGTCAGGTCATTGTTTTTTCGAAACATTAACTTATCTTGTTTTTTTTTGTTCTTCATTCATTTTTAAGCATTTATTTCTTATAATGTATTTCTTATAATTGCATTCAATAATAATCTTTCGTCTTATAACAGTTTTTCATAACTTTCCAGTGACTTTTCGATTATTCGAGTATTTTTCTCACATGTTTTGATGCAAACTTAAACCATTAGATTTTAAGAAGCAAAAAAGTGTGCCAAAATAAAATTAGGTATTTTACACACTTAATTTAACATAAAAATTAAAGAATTTTATTAAAATCCTTTCATGAATGTTTCATATTTGAACATTGAAAATCGGACCATTAGTTGCTGAGATATAGGGCGTCCAATTTTCCCGGGTTTTGAATTTCCCCGGAAACGGGAAAAATATTTTTCAAATCCCGGAAATTTTTTAAAACAGTCATAATGATAATGATAATGATAATGATAATGATAATGATAATGATAATGATAATGATAATGATAATGATAATGATAATGATAATGATAATGATAATGATAATGATAATGATAATGATAATGATAATGATAATGATAATGATAATGATAATGATAATGATAATGTGATAATAATGATAATGATAATGATAATGATAATGATAATGATAATGATAATGATAATGATAATGATAATGATAATGATAATGATAATGATAATGATAATGATAATGATAATGATAATGATAATGATAATGATAATGATAATGATAATGATAATGATAATGATAATGATAATGATAATGATAATGATAATGATAATGATAATGATAATGATAATGATAATGATAATGATAATGATAATGATAATGATAATGATAATGATAATGATAATGATAATGATAATGATAATGATAATGATAATGATAATGATAATGATAATGATAATGATAATGATAATGATAATGATAATGATAATGATAATGATAATGATAATGATAATGATAATGATAATGATAATGATAATGATAATGATAATGATAATGATAATGATAATGATAATGATAATGATAATGATAATGATAATGATAATGATAATGATAATGATAATGATAATGATAATGATAATGATAATGATAATGATAATGATAATGATAATGATAATGATAATGATAATGATAATAAAAGCAGTTTTTAGCTAGTTAAAAAAATATTGAAAAAAAAATATTTTTTTCTTTGTTATGCTTTGGATTTTAAATGATCGTAATTTTTAATCCAATGTGATTCAAATTATTTCATATTGATAATCAAAAAATTGTTTTTTATTACTTATTTTTTTAGTATGAAATGACTACAAAAGCTAAAAAACTTTCATTGAAACTGTAAAAAAACAAGAAACAAAAACAAATAAAATGAAACCATCCAATGTAAAATTTTAGAAAAGTTTAGAATTTTATGTTTTTTATAAAACATATTTTACAAACTATCTTTAAGTCACTACCGCCAACTGGGGGAAATCGGGACTGCAGTCTGGATAGGTACAGGATATTTTAGAGCAATAAATTTGAAAATTTGTGTACTAATTGTTTTGTTAATTTAATAATATCAGAACATTATGCAGTCTAAATAAGTTAAATATGATTTTTTTAAGTTTAAATTAGGCCGATGCAAATATTTAAAAAAGTTTTTGTCCCTCGGCCCTGGCCGAGGTCAAGGGGGGGGGGCAAAAAAATAAAAAAATATAAAAAATTAAATAACAAGCCATAATCTTCACATTTAAATGAAAAAAGTGTTTTAAAATGCATTTTACACTAGTTCAGTTGTTTTGCAATCATTAGTTTTCAAAAAATCTAAGATCTGACAAAAACAAAAATTGTATCGAAAAAATAGAAATGGTTACTCATGGTCACTATTTTTAAAAAACGAAAAACTGTAAATATTTCTCTAAAATGAAACTTTCGGTGGCTATATCTTGAAAATGGAGCCCTATATCAAAAAATCTGTAGTGTACTTTTCGATTGCAAATTAAATTTTACATAAAAATATTAGGACAAAATTTTATTTGTATGAAATTTCATTTTTAATACAAAGCTTTTTGACCATACTTCTCAAAGGCTCAAAAGTTGCGGGTTTTGTCCTCTAAAACATATAAAACAATCTTTAAAATCAAAAAATACTAATTTTAGGAAATAGATTTTTTTGTGAAAAAAAGTTAATCAACAATCGGCATTTTTTTCCGTGCACCTATTTTTCTTCAACAGTCCTCAACAATACCTTCAACTTTGCCGAAGACATCAAATTGATCAGAAAATTCACTCAAATGTTACAAATTTTTGAATATTTTCGTTCCATTTTTGAATGGACATCTGCCAAAAATGTATGAAGACTTGTATGGGTGAACCAATCACACAAAATAGCTTTTTTGGTCATAGGGAAGGTTTGAGCCAAATGAAAAAAAATACAAAAAATAAAAATGGTCATAATCGGCCGATTTCGTAGAGAATTGCTCACGAGCTATTTAATTATTTTTTGGAAGTAATACAAAATATTCATTAAAAAATACATCATTTGTGTTTGAATTTTACATTCACAGTGTTGTCAGATTTTATTTTTCTGCCTTTTTATGAAAGTTATTTTTTTGAGAAAATTATTTTTTGTAATCATTTGGAAGTTAGCTAGATGAATGTTTGAAAATGTCTTGAATTTCACTATCTGAACAAAATATTTGGCAACATTTTTACAGAGGAACTTGCTTGTGCCCTTCTTATTACTTGATTACTATTTATAATTTGATTTGAGTTCAACGTGATTTTGTAAAGTTTAAATCAAGCCATAAGCAATTTAGTCATAAAAAAATAGTAAAAACAATGTTTTAGCTAAAAATAATAAGCTAAAAAATAATAAAAGTAAGCAAGTTCAATTTATAAAAAATGCTATTTTTTTTGGAGTATATTAAATTCAAGCCTAACTTTGACGAAAGGCCATATCATAGCAACCAAAGGCCATATCTACCAAGTTCAAAAAGCTAAAAATAGGGAAATTTCTCAGCATTCTAAAAGTATTTTTTTTAATATTTCAAAATATCTTTAAAATATTGTTTTTTTATTTTGTTTTCAGTTTAGTCCTCACCCAAACCTACAGCTTTGCTGAAGACACTAAACGATCTAAAAATTTCTTTCAAAAGCTTCGGATTTTTGGAATTTCTTATAATTAAAAAAAAAATCTGCATAGGAAGAACAAATTACAACATTTTAAAATGATTTTTTTGTGTTATAAATGAATGAGTACATTAAATTTTACATAAAATTACATTGCAGATTTTTTCTAGTTATTTTTGTATTTTGTTCGATGAAAAATACGTTTGTTCGGACTTCTGAGTACCCCATCAAATCGGGCGTCCAATTTTACATTTGCTCTTTGACACCAAATTTCCAAACCATTACCCCCAGTTTAAAAAATACAAAGAATCAAATATTTGAGAAACAGGCTAAATTCGTAAAGAATTGCTATTTATTGAAGATCTTAACACGCTTTCTACAGTACACCCTTACCAAAAATCATGATTTTTGAGTTCCAAATCCCACTTTTCATACGATTTTTTCAGTTCAACCCATACAACCATTTTTATGGTTGTAGTACCAGAACTCAAAAAATCGTATGAAAAGTGTGATTTGAAACTCAAAAAATCATGATTTTTGGTAAGGGTGTAATGTACTATTGAGCTCAATTTACCAAACTTTTGTACATTGTTTGATCGGTTTTTAAAGACCATCAGTAGAAGAAATAATTTGAAAATTTCTGACGATCTGGCAACACTGCCATGGGAATAATCTTGTTTTCATTGTATGTGCTCTCTACCAAATATCTCTTCGTTATTTTTTTCAAATTTATTTTAAGGAACTTAATTTTTTTCTTGTTTTAGGTTTTTTGTTAAATTTTATAAGTATTTTTTTAAAATAATGTCGTGTCGTGGATGTTTTCAGAACTCTTGTAGTTTTCCCAGTGCACTCCATTTCCACCCATATTTCCCCCCAGGGAGGGAAATGTGCCCCTCCAATTCGATGGCACGGCAGCTGCAGCTGAGTGCTTTCAAGAGCAGCAAAGACTCTTGGACGAGTGGGCAAATATTTTCATTGCGTTTCGATTTCGAAATCAGCTTCCAACTAGAAGAGTATTCTTTTTCATCCTCTTTTCCAGTTTCGATGGTTGTGGCGATCGGAGGTAGGGCTGCTGGGACACTGGTGCGGGTTTGAAATGTATTGTTTTTTTTTTTTTTTCACCCAAAATGAAAATAAAAACTTGCTTAATTGTGAATTGTTTTTTTTTTTTGTAAAAAATGTCGCAATATCATTCACTTGCTCTTTAAAAAACACTTTTTTTAGAATTTCGAACCCTTTCCGTCTTTTACTGTAGTGAACCTGCCAGACCGTAACGCCATCAACTGGGCTTGGCCAACCAGCCAGATTGCCATCGGTTCCAGGTCATCACGTCGTGGGTTTTTCTGTCCAGGGCTACCATCAGTTGGTTTTCCACTTGCATAGCTCCGTGATGAGATTGACTGTTTGATTTGTAGGGCTTTTCAGCGCAGACAATGCAGACTGCAGCAACCGGCAAGCAATAGTATACACAGGATGGAGAATAATGGAATGCATTCCCTGGGATCTCTGGGATTCATCCGAAGGAAACTCTTTTGACTGGGACTTTGTTTGAGGTCAACGTAATGATCTTTTGAAATGGTTAGATTGTTACTTATTCAGCTGGATGCACTTGCACAACTGGAACTTCCATAGCAGATGGACTTAAATTAAAAACTCTACTGAAAATAAATCACCGAAACTAAAATTGTCAAACTTGCCTCATATACCCGCGCGGAAGAAATTGCTACTTTTTCGTACGCTCTAAAAAGTTGCCAAAGCTTTATTTTTTCTTCTCGCACCCTCGCACGTGGCACACTATTCGTACCACGTGTGTGCGTGAGCTGTAAAATGCAATAAGCGCGAAATAGAGAGCGACGTTAGTGTATATGAGAAAAATGTCACCATTTATCAGCCGGGGTGAGAAATGGGACGCGCGCTTCTGGCAGTGTTGCCAGCGTTTTGCATCGTGTGGGTGTGTAGGTGTAGGTGCGCGTATCTTTCAGCAAACAGGAATCGTGGGTGTGTGGAGCGGGGAAATTCATATGAAAAAATAACCGGAAGAGTTGCAGGCATCGAAGCTTGCGGAAAGAGTTTGTTGGAAGATGCATCTTTTGTTCTGGGGAAAAAATATTACAGAATATTATGGCATTCTATTTCTTAAATGGTTTCACATTTGATTTGGAAAAAAATGACTTTTTTCATGGTATTCCTATTGAAATTGAAAGCGAGTCGACCTCAGCTAAAAGCTGTATCAATCATACTAAAGTCATTCAAATTGGGTCGCCTTGGGCTTCAAATTATAGTTTAATGTCCCCTGAACAAATTCTTGTATGGAAATAGTCCATAAAAACTGGTGTTTGGTCATGCCAGTTCGTTTTAGGGAGAAAAAATTGTATTTTTTTAGTGAAATCGCTCCTCAAAACGAGCCAATAAATTTTGCAGTTAAAACTAATACATGCAGCTTATAGGAAATTACGGAGATGTTTTACTTTTTTTAACATTCAATTTATGTCCTCGCAAAGCCGAGATATTTGCATTTTAGTGAATAAAAAGTGACGTACCGGTACGATTTCTGCTGCTGCTGCTGCTGGACGACTTCTTCTGCCAAATATGGGTCTTTTTTCTCAAAATCTCGATCCACAAGCTAAGCATTTTTCCTTGACCTATTTTAGAACTCTTGTCCAAAAATGAGCAAATTCGGTCAACATTTGATACTCGAAGGAGAAGTTTCATAGGGAAAATCGAAAAATGTATGAAAAATCAAATTTCCTTACGGTTTGGTCTGCACGGTGTGATACTTCTATACAATTATTCCCAAAAGTGATTTTCTCATTGAAAATGTGTCATATGAGCAGTTCTCTAGGATTTCGGTCATTCGATTTTTTTTTTGTATTTTTTAATCCGACTGAAACTTTTTTGGTGCCTTCGTTATGCCCAAAGAAGCCATTTTGCATCATAAGTTTGTCCATATAATTTTTCATACAAATTTGGCAGCTGTCCATACAAAAAAGATGTATGAAAATTCAAAAATCTGTATCCTTTGAAGGAATTTTTTGATCGATTTGGTGTCTTCGGCAAAGTTGTAGGTATGGATACGGACTGCACTGGAAAAAAAAATGATACACGGTAAAAAAAATTGGTAATTTTTTTATTTACATTTTTATCTCTAAAACTTGATTTGCAAAAAAAGACTATTTTTAATTTTTTTTATTTTTTGATATGTTTTAGTGGACATAAAATGCCATCTTTTCAGAAATTTCGAGGTTGTGCAAAAAATCATTGACCGAGTTATAATTTTTTAAATCAATACTGATTTTTTTAAAAAAATCGAAATTCTGGTCGCAAAAATTTTTCAACTTTATTTTTCGATGTAAAATTGAATTTGCAATCAAAAAGTACTTTGGTGAATTTTTGATAAAGTGCACCGTTTTCAAGTTATAGCCATTTTTATGTAACTTTTTTCAAAAGAGTCGCAGTTTTTCATTTTTTTAAATTAGTGCACATGTTTGCCCACTTTTGAAAAAAATATTTTTGAAAAGCTGAGAAAATTCTCTATATTTTTCATTATTGAACATTGCTGATACGACCCTTAGTTGCTGAGATATTGCCATGCAAAGGTTAAAAAACAGGAAAATTGACGTTTTCTAAGTCTCACCCAAACAACCCACCATTTTCTAATGTCGATATCTCAGCAACTAATGGTCCGAATGGCTGTTTGGGTGAGGCTTAGAAAACATCAATTTTCCTGTTTTTAAACCTTTGCATTGCAATATCTCAGCAACTAAAGGTCGTATCAACAAAGTCCGAAGAAGCAAAATGTAGAGAATTTTCTCAGCTTTTCAAAAATATATTTTCAAAAGTGGGCAAACATGTGCACTAATTAGAAAAAATGAAAAACTGCGACTATTTTGAAAAAAGTTACATAAAAATGGCTAACTTGAAAACGTTGCACTTTATCAAAATTTCACTTCAGTACTTTTTGATTGCAAATTCAATTTTACATCGAAAAATAAAGTTGAAAAATTTTTGTGACCAAAATTTCGATTTTTTGAAAAAATTATTATTGATTAAAAAATTCATAACTCGGTCAATGATTTTTTGCACAACCTGGAAATTTCTGAAAAGATGGCATTTGATGTCCTCTAAAACATATCAAAAAATAAAAAAATTAAAAATAGTGTTTTTTGCACATCAAGTTTTAGTGATAAAAAATTAAATAAAAAAATCACCAAATTTTTTTACCGTGTATCATTTTTTTCCAGTGTAGTCCGTATCCATGCCTACAACTTTGCCGAAGACACCAAATCGATCAAAAAATTCCTTCAAAGGATACAGGATACAGATTTTTGTATGGACAGCTGCCAAATTTGTATGGAAAATTATATGGACAAACTAATGATGCAAAATGGCTTCTTTGGGCATACCGAAGGCACCAAAAAAGTTTCAGTCGGATTAAAAAATACAAAAATTAAAGTTGAAGAAAAAAGACCGATTTCGTAGAGAATTGCTCATATATTTTGTAGGGAAATTTGGATATCATTTGATTTAGTGACCGTATTTTTTCCTTTGAACATTCTTTGTTATGGCCTTGGATTAAAAAAAAAGCTATCGGTTATAGGAAGTTGTTACAATATCTGAGGAACATTGATTTAATCAATTTAATAAATCAAATGTTAAAAGTTAGTTTAGGTTTGAAATTAAAAACAATAATTTTGTTTTACCCAAAAAAAAAAACTAATCCACACGAAAATTGAGGAAAAATCTTAAAGATTTTTTTTTCATTTTTAGCTAAATAACCATTAAAAAAAAATAATATGATTCGAAATCTGTCTAGGGTAGATTTCTGGGAAATTCCTTGAAAACAACCAAATTCGATTTTGCCACGTAAGTGTGTCCACATTGTCCCACATGGCATGTTTAATTACCTCCATGGCATTTTCATTGGTGATTGAAAAATAGTAGAATTTAAGGAAGTGCAGGCTTTATTTTAGCACCCCCTGCCAATTTCACCAAAATTACTTGAGCTACTTAACCTATTTGATCTTTTCGTAGATGTTCCGTACTCTCAGGCCATAAGTAGCCTTGTTTTTTTTACAATGCCGCTTTCACATCATAATTGAAGAAGAGTGAATTTGTTAGGCGGTGACCAAGTTATCCCCACTGTTTAAATTACTCCAAACTCCCCTAAATCTAGAATTCTTTTTCGAAAGTTTCTATGCGCTTACGGTTTCAAAAATTGCGCATGAGCCAATTGTGTGTTTTGAGTAATTTAGCACTTCGGAGCAGTTCTCTCAGATTTCGGTAATTCGATTTTTTTTGTATTTTTAATCTGGCTGAAACTTTTTTGGTGCCTTTGGTTTGCCCAAAGAAGCCATTTTGCATCATTAGTTTGTCCATATAATTTTCCATGCAAATTTGGCAGCTGTGCATACAAAAATGATGTATGAAAATTCAAAAATCTGTATCTTTTGAAGGAATTTTTTGATCGATTTGATGTCAAACTAATGATGCAAAATGGCTTCTTTGGGCATACCGAAGGCACCAAAAAAGTTTCAGCTGGGTTAAAAAATACATAAATAAAAATTCATAAAAAGGACCGATTTTGTAGAGAATTGCTCTTTTTCAAAATGTTGTTAAATTGTGATGCAAACATATTTTTTCATCGATACCTTAATTATTGATCTGAAATGTATCGAAACCTATTATTCCAATATTTGACAAAAAAACTTCTCAAACATTTTGTCATGCTTTGGCAGTGTTTTGTGATAAAAATTGGGGTGTTTTGTGTTTTTATGGGGTTGAAATATGTTTTTTAACCAGACCAAAATAGGGACTTAAACTTAAACAAGTGTAATGAACTCTTAGTTTAGTACCTTTTTCTTAAAAGTCCTAATAATAACCTAAAATACTGGCAAAGACACCAAATTGAAAAGAAAATCCTTCCTAAAAATACAGATTTCAAAAAATGTTGTTCCATTTTTGTATGACTAGCCCTAACCCCTAACAATAGCAGGCTACAAAAAAAAAAACTCGATTTGCGCAAACCTAAAAGGGTTTGTTTTGTTTGGTAAAATAAAATGATTTGTTTTTATAATTGAACAGTAACCAATAGAGAAAGTTGGAGCAAACGTCAGGAAATTGAACGTGATGCAAATTATCACCAGGCAAATTTTATAAATTCACTCAGGTGTCGATGCGGTGTGAACTATATAATTGAGTTGCAACCGATGTCGTTCTCATACAGCGTAGAAATTCACCATGCAGAATTTCTTTGCTTTTTCCCTTCAATCCTCCTATCGATGGCGTTGTTTATTATTTTATAAAACACAATTTAAATTAGCGAGATTTTCTTCTCTCTCTGAAGCTCTCCCGCGGGATCCGATTGTCCGTTTCGCTGAATTGATGAGAAGAAAAAAAAAATAAAAATCTGAAAAGCAACATTGAAAAGCTCTCCGTCCGGTGGCACCACTCTGCACGCGGAAGTGGCCAAGCTTTCCTTCCTTTTTTCTTCCTCTTCTTCCCCCAGGATCCTACCGGAACCGGCCACTTGAAACTGATTGTCTCGGTATTTAGTGCCTCAAGTGGGAATATCGCTGATGGAGTCCGACAACCACCACCGACAACGGTACCTGATGATTGTTGGGTCGGTTGGTTTCTCTCTACTCCTCCTTGGATACCTTATAGGAATTGAAACGTTGAAGTGCTCTTTGTCGGCGTCGCGCAGAGATTGGAAAGCGCTCGTCTGTTTCCTCGGGGGGAAAGCCTCGTCAATCAATTTTTCTTTTAAATTGGATTGCAATCACCGGGAGTTTATGTTCGATGGGTTTTAGCCGAGCGCGCCCGTGATTGGTCCGGTCCGAAGTTTGAAAAGTGCAATCAAGTTATGCAAATGGAAAGTGCAGAGAATGAAAGTTATGATAGTTTTGCTTTACTTCTAGACGCTTCTTAAACTTTAAGAATTAAACATCTTATGCAGTGTTTGCTAACAAAAAGCAAACATTTCCGGTCTGAAAATTATGCAGAAGAATTGATCAAAATTCAAAGTCTTCAATTGCGTCGAAAACTTTTCAACCTCACTTTCCGGAATTGGTATCCATTTCAAACTAACCGGAACCAACCGAAACCCCGGAAATGAACGCTCGTTTCGCATGAAAATTAGTTCCGAAACCCCCTTTCTCGTCGGCAGTTTAGTAAACTTTTCCGACTAAATTTGATTAACTTTGTTCCACCCCCGTACCACCTCGAGCAAACTCGGACCTATTGTTGAAACTCTCATCATTTTCGCATCGTTTCCTGGAAAGCGTCAAACGACGGGTGAGAATATGGTAAGTGGCTGGGCTGAGAAGGAAGTGAGGGGAGGGAATTGTGTACGTGTGAAGTTAAGTGTGAAAATATGGAGAAAAACTTTTTGGAGAAATGCTTCGTGAGCCGATTTAACCTTGCCACATTTGCTTGCGATGCTTGTGTGAAATTTGAACCTTTTTAATTTAATGTTTTTACGATTATTGGTTAATATTGCATTTCTAATAGTGACTTTTGATAAAAATCTTTAAAGTTTGAGTTAATTCATTCTGTCATCTTTAAAATGTTCATGTTTAATTTTTCACTCAAATGCTCATACATTTTTACTTAGTTGTCAATTTTGTCAATATCAACATATACAGATCATTTTCAAACATTTAGTAAATCGTAAATAATTTCAAGTGCTGCATTCATCTATTTTGCATGTTTTCCTCTTAAAACTAACCTCACTCTTGTTCGGAGGTTTAACTTCTGACCAAAAAACCAACAAAATGCAACGTCTGCAACTGGCGTTGACCAGCTCCCAAGCTACTCAAACTAGCCTTTCAGTTGCCTTGATTTCGCTATGGGGAAGCAGCCTAGGTCAGTGCTTCTCAACCCATGTCAACATAATTTTATCAATTGGTTTTGAGTTACAACATAACGTGTAGGCCACATAATGAATAAATAATTCGGCGTCCTGTTCACAACAGTTGATGTTGAGGAATTGTATGGAATCAGATGGAAGAATTTCAAAAGGTCATAACTTTATGTTAATTGACAGTTCATCTGCTTTTATATAATTGCAGCACAAACCGAAAAAAAGTCACCGATTAGGCTCAAAATTTTTATGGGGGTTCCTTGGACAAAATAATTTGACCCGTCTTTTTTTGTTTAGCAATTAGGGTGGCCTAAACCGTGCTAGGGTGGTCCCAAGAGTGGACATTGTCGTATTTTTTTTAAATATTTTATGTAAAATTTTCCGAGGAATCCGATAAAAATATTTTCAGACATAGGGCAGACACATTCAAAGCGCCATTTTTTTTCAAATATTCGGTTGGTTTTTTCGGTCCTCAAATTATTTTCCATGAAAAGGTCAATTAACCACCTTTCATTTGCATCTAAGACAGCTAAAATCGATTGAAATGGAGCGAAGTTATAATTTTTTGAAAAATAAAAATGGTTTTGGCAAAAATTGACGAAAATTGCCATTTTTTGGACCACCCTAACATGGCGTAGGCCACCCTAATGGCCAAACAAAAAAATAAGGATCTAATTATTTCGGCCGAGGAACCCCCAGAAAAAATTTGAGACCGATCGGAGAAGTTTTTTTTCGGTTTGTGCCCTTTTCAAATGGAAAATTCCTTTTTGCTGTTTGATAAAACGGGTAATAATTTATAGTTTTAAGAAATGCAAAAGTTATTTCAAATTTTGTTCTCCCCTTATCCTATATTATTTTACAAAATAAACAAACAAGAGCTATTGCCATAAAACTTTCAAATAAAAACTGTTTGAAATATTTCTTTTTACGTTTATTTTAGTTTTTTAAAGTAAAATATGGCATTTTTTTAAATATACGACCATGAACTGGACTTTTAAATAAAAAAAAGTTACTTAAAACACCATTAGTTAATTGGTGCCTTCCTCACATTTAGAGTGTAATGCTAGGTAATATCTGAGATCCGGCCTCCACAAAGTTCATAAATAACACTTAAGTGCTTATAACTTTTGATAGGGTTGTCAGATCTTCAATCTTTTGAATTCGTTGAAAAGGTCTTTCGAATACCTTTCTTAAAATGTATAACATGACGAGGTTTCTTACAAAAATCACCCTTTTTACAATCTTCCGGACTTTTGTTAAAATCATTTTTAGCATAACTTTTGAAGTACTTAACTAAACTTTATCATTTTCAATAGCGACTTATGGGACCCCAAGACGGATCAAATGAGACCAAAACGGTCCAAATCGGGTCAGCCAGTGCCGAAATAATTCAGTGCACCTTTTTTTGTCAACAATTTGATTCTGAGTCGTATATATGAAGGTGGGTCTAGGAGGCCAAATTAAGAATTTAGTATTTCGAGTGATTTTATATCCTTTCCTCAGTAAGGTGAGGAAGGCAAAAAACTATTTTGTTCATAAAATAAAATTATAATTTCTTCGCAAATTGTTCATAATAACATATAACATTAGGGTGTAATATCAAAATCGATTTTCCAGCACAGCACTTTTTCAGTTCCTTTTGGGGTCCTAAACAACTCCTCAAAGTTTGGGATTCAATTTTCCATATAAAATTGTATGGGGAAAATCATTTTTTTGGATTTTGATATTTATCAAATCCACGTTTCATGCTATATCAAACCCGGACTCATATTCGGATGCTCTGGAATGTCCTCTACAACTTTGCCGAAGAGAGTATGGTGCTAACTTGCTCCTGAAAGAAATATAGCGTCCTCAAATTTCGTCTAAAAAGTGATTTTCGAGCAAAAAACACGTTTTAGACTAGTTTTGAAAACGTTGTACTTTTTTTTAGGGGCAAGCTAACACCATACTCTCTTCGGGACATTCCAGAGCATCCGAATATGAGTCCGGTTTTGATATACAGTAGTTGTTCGGTAACTGGGCGTTGTTTAACTGGGCTGCTTTTTAACTGGGCGCTCGATAACTGGGCTGTAGCCCACTTAAAAAGCAGACAAACGTCAAAAAACCAAAACAAACCGAAATGACCGAGGGGTTAATGGATGCCAAGAGCCTTTTCAACAAAAAAAAAACTGTTTTCAAACATTTATTTAATTTCAAGTCACAATTAAAGAAATATGAAAAGTAAGCATTGTAAATAAATTTGAGAAATTTTTATGTTTATAATTCACCAGGAAAATATTATGCATCGGTGGTCCCCTCGTTATTTTTCGTTCAGCCCAGTTAACGAGCAGCATTCGGTGACTGGGCTACGTTCTCAGCCCAGTTACCGAACAACTACTGTAACATGAAACGTGGATTTGATAAATATCAAAATCTAAAAAAAAGTTTTTCCCCATACAAATTTATATGGAAAATTGAATCGCTTTGCGCAAAGTGAGGACTAAACCAATCGGTCCCAAACTTTGAGGAGTTGTTTAGGACCCCAGAAGGAACTAAAAAAGTGCTGTGCTCACTAAATTTTGACAACTTTATTTTTTTCCATACAACCATATTACACCCTAATATAACATCCTTCAACACTGACCAGAGCTGAGGGACAAAAACATTTAAAATGATTTGTAACCGTCTGACTTTCAATAAAGGTTAGCTAAAATCACTTTGATTTTTGGTTTTCTAATAGGTGATATGTGAAAATAGATTTTTTTGAGGAAAATTCAACTTTCCTTAACAAAAAACAATTTTCCAGAAAAAAAACTTATTTTTTGACTATTTTTAGGGATAAGCCCAGCTTTAATTTTGTTGTTTGTATTTGTTTTTGGAAAAAAATATATTCCAAAATTTTGTTTGACAACATGTCAAATCAAAATTGCAATCGAAAAATACTATGAAAAAAGTTTTCTTAAGTGAGCCGTTTTCGAGATATGAGCAATTCTCTACCAGAACTGGAAATGGATTTTTCCGCATGTGGAGCAGGGGGTCATTCTTAAATAACTTTTTTTTTACAAAAACTAAATTTCTCAATTTTTTTTATTTTCAAAATTTTTTGTATATGTTTTAGGGGACCAAAACCCGCAACTTATTGACCGTAGAGAAGTATGCTCAAAGAATCTGCCACCGAGTTATTTTTTTTTGAAGAAACGATTTTTGAAAAAAAAAAAAAAATGAATTGTAGGCAACTTATGGTCCGATTTAAAATGTTGAAACAAGAAACATTCGTGAAATTTTTCAATCTTTTCGAAAACAATTGAAATTTTTTTCATCAAAACTAACACTTCAAAAGGGCGTAATATTGAATGTTTGGCCCTTTTGAAATGTTAGTCTTGATTAAGAAAATTTCAAAATGATGTGTTCGAAAAGATCGGAAAATTTCACGAATATTTAATAATTCAACATTGAAAATCGAACCAAAGGTTCAATCTTCAATGTCTTTTAGACAATTTAGAACATATATAAATATATATAAAACGTATTAAACAAAATATTGGAATAATCAAACATTTTAGCTAAAATTTCGCCAGTACTTTTTATGGCTTAAAAGTTGCGGGTGTTTGTCCTTTTAAACATAACAAAAAATAAAACTACGGATTTAGGGAAATTGAAAACATTTTTGCTTGTCACTTTTTTCTGAATACTTTTAATCAGTACACATACAAGAAAAAAATATATCAAAATCTGTCACAACCGATTTGCTACAAAAAATGTTGTCTTTTATATCAGGTTTTGCGTCAAGCCAATTTATCAATTTTGCTCGTGTGTGAACATGACTGCGATCTGCAGTTTGCTCCAATACATATAGCCGCAGTAACATCTCAAAAGGGCAAATCTGCGATTTTAAACAAACAGTCTATCCCTCTTGCTCAAGTGACAGTTCATGTCAAGTAAGAGATGGATAGGCTGCTTGTTTACAATCAGGGATTGGCCTGATCAGAAAAGTTTCTATTAGATCCAGATTTTTCGAACCAATGACACAAAATGGCCTATTTGGTCAAAGGGAAGGTCAAGAAATAGGTGGATTTCGAAGTGCATATGCTAAAAAATCTCGCAAATGTGAAATTAGGGATTTTGAAGATTGAAATAGTGCGATAGAAGGTTGAGAACCACTGAACTCCTAGCCCATCCCAGCGGAGAAGCAGTACAAAATGTTGCGTTGAAAAGTTAAATTTAATTAAACAATAAATCATGTTTATAGCGCTCTCTCTTTCTATCACACACACGGCCCGGCTGGCCGAGGGAAAATTAGCTTTGGCCAGTTTTATTTAAATTAAAATCTAGCGAAAAACGCAACAAATAAACCAAACTAGAGTGTGGAGTGTTGGTGTTGCTGTGTTTGTGTATGTATTTTTTTTAACAAATGTGTGCTGGAATCCCACCAATTCACTGCAGCTCATGTGGGTAAACGTGGCGCCAAACAGCGTCCCGTCAGTGTTTAGTGTGCAACTGTGTTTGTGTGTGAACGCGTGTTTATGTGTGCAAAAATGTGTGTTGAATGTGTGCTCAACTGAGCGGGGCGAAATTCCATACACAGACATTTATTTTGTGAAAATATTTACAGCTGTGCATTCTGCATGGTCCACTAGGTAAATTTGCACTGTTAAAATAAACTCATTAAAAAATAATTTATTGTTTACATAATTTATTAGTATACAAACAAGCAAATTAAGTGAATTTTAAATCATTTTAAAACTTCAGCAACTCTCCCTAACCGTGCACAATAATGTATGCAGTTGGGTAATAACTATTACTGCGCAATTTTGCACTATTTCGAACCCAGCAATGGCAAAGGTGTCGAGTTCGAGTCTCTTTCATCCCTCACCCCTGACTGGCTTCGGAAAACTAACTAATGAAAAGTGAAAAGTGGTGGTTTTAGTTTTCCCCGTATTCACGTGGAAAATATTGTGCGTGTGCGTGTGTGTGCTGCACGTGGGATTGTTTGGTATTCGTTAATTGAGTTATCGGATAGTTTTTGTGCAACGTGTACCGATGCAAATACAAACATAAACCAGGGGGGGGGGATTGTTATTTCTGTACTGATTGAATTATAGTTTGGGAAACCTCCACTCTGCACGCAGCAACAAACTAACAATTTGTTCTTTGTTTCTTTCTAATTCCAGGTTCTCGTCGAAACTGAAAACCATGAATGATGCTTTTGATGAACTCCCCGGTGTAAAATCGACCAACTAGAGCGTGTTGAAAAGTTGAGCCAAATTTTCCCAGAAACCTCCGCAGGATTCGAGTCCGAGTTTCGAGTTGATTAGCCTTATTCAGCCTTCGGGCCAATGAAGTCTAAAGTGAATAATATTCCTGGTTTAAGTTCTATCTGATCTACTTTTGAGTTTGAGTGTGGGGGAGGGAAAATTTCAGCTGCCAGGAACAACAGCGGGAGCAGTAAATTTGGGAAACTTTTGGGGTAAGGGAACAACGTGGAGTGTTTGAACTTTTCGGTGGTTTGAGCGTTACTCATTTGAAACATTTGGTGAGGTTGGGGTTTGGGGAAGATGTTGAGTTTTGAGGATGAGCCGTAATGAGAGTTGTAGAGATGTTCATGCGAGAAGGAAATATCAAATAAATTTAAATCAATTTATGATGATTTTTGCTCAAAAATTAACTTCTTATTTGGCAATTTTCCAATTTAACTAAAGTCTTATCAATCCACCCTGACTTCAAAAATTCATCACTTCTCCAAAATTCAATCATCCCTAAACAATCGCAAAAACTGCCCCTCCGGCTAGCCGAACCAAAGTGCGGCGGTGGTTTGTTCCTGTTCCGGGAAACTTGAGAGCAGCCGCCTGTTGCTCTTCCTACAATTTCCCAATCATCACAAAGTTTCCCGGGGTGTGGGTGAAAAGTAGCCCCAGAAGTTCCCACACTCTCTCTTGAGTTGCGGAAAATACTTATCACACGTACAAATAGGCACACAAACACACTCGGCAAGGTAAGACAAGAGCCATTTTCGCATCAATATTGGAAGCGCCTGGAAACTGAACCCTGGCAATGTGTGTTCGTTCAAATCATCAATTCCATCCCTCAAGCAGGGGTTTAGTGTCCTTTCTAGCACGTGGTTCGACGAATTTTTTCCGAGGAATCACTTTCCCGAGATTTTCTCCTTTCTTTCTATCTTTCTTTCACTCCCTTCCGGATATTATTTCAACTTAAACACCGGTTAACCTCGCACCTAAATCACACATTCCGGGCACGGATTCCGATAGCTGGCTGGCCGGTTTTAAACGAAGATTCAGCGGGGAAGGAGGCTCCGTTGAAAATTTAGAAAATCATAAATTTTCGTTTGACCCTGATGCTGATGCATTAGTGATGTCTTTCCGGCAAGCAGGAGGGAAAAGGAGGAAAAGAGCATTCTTCGTGTCACCGTCGTCCTCGTGTGAACAAGAATCGTAATCCAATCGATTTCGAAGGAGAGCAAGTCTCTACTGGGCTTTAAAGTGTAGAGAATGTTTTCCCACTTTCAGGTTTCAACTTTCAACTTTCAACTTTCAATTTACAACTTTCAGCTTTCAACTTTCAACTTTCAACTTTCAACTCTCAACATTCAACTTTTTACCTTTTAACCTTTTAACCTTTTTACCTTTTTACCTTTTTACCTTTTTACCTTTTTGACTTTTTACCTTTTTACCTTTTTACCTTTTTACCTTTTTACCTTTTTACCTTTTTACCTTTTTACCTTTTTACCTTTTTACCTTTTTACCTTTTTACCTTTTTACCTTTTTACCTTTTTACCTTTTTACCTTTTTACCTTTTACCTTTTTACCTTTTTACCTTTTACCTTTTTACCTTTTACCTTTTACCTTTTACCTTTTACCTTTTACCTTTTTACCTTTTACCTTTTACCTTTTACCTTTTACCTTTTTACCTTTTATCTTTTACCTTTTACCTTTTTACCTTTTACCTTTTACCTTTTACCTTTTTACCTTTTACCTTTTACCTTTTTACCTTTTTACCTTTTTACCTTTTTACCTTTTTACCTTTTTACCTTTTTACCTTTTTACCTTTTTACCTTTTTACCTTTATACCTTTTTACCTTTTTAACTCTTTACCATTTATCCTTTTTAACTTTTTTATTTCTCAATAAGACCATCTTTAATGCCAGGAAATGATTATTGACTCAAATCATAAGTAATATTGAATTAACTTAAGTTAAATCGCTTTTTTATACAGATTTAAAAGTCATATTTTGAACTTTTGGGCAATATTTCTGTAAGAATAAAAATTGTTTATAAATTTAATGATGATTTGCATTTTTTTATACAAGCAAAACTATGATGTAATTGATTTGAAGTGTAAAGCATTTGTGATACGTAAAAGAAAATTTTCTTTCTAAAAAAATTGATGCTGGAATATGCGATTTCAAAGTTTCAACTATTTATTCTCAAAATTTTTGATTACTTAGTTTGTTTTTGAAAAGTTAGATAAGAAATGGTGATCATAAAATCATAAAATCATAAAATCATAAAATCATAAAATCATAAAATCATAAAATCATAAAATCATAAAATCATAAAATCATAAAATCATAAAATCATAAAATCATAAAATCATAAAATCATAAAGTCATAAAATCATAAAATCATAAAATCATAAAATCATAAAATCATAAAATCATAAAATCATAAAATCATAAAATCATAAAATCATAAAATCATAAAATCATAAAATCATAAAATCATAAAATCATAAAATCATAAAATCATAAAATCATAAAATCATAAAATCATAAAATCATAAAATCATAAAATCATAAAATCATAAAATCATAAAATCATAAAATCATAAAATCATAAAATCATAAAATCATAAAATCATAAAATCATAAAATCATAAAATCATAAAATCATAAAATCATAAAATCATAAAATCATAAAATCATAAAATCATAAAATCATAAAATCATAAAATCATAAAATCATAAAATCATAAAATCATAAAATCATAAAATCATAAAATCATAAAATCATAAAATCATAAAATCATAAAATCATAAAATCATAAAATCATAAAATCATAAAATCATAAAATCATAAAATCATAAAATCATAAAATCATAAAATCATAAAATCATAAAATCATAAAATCATAAAATCATAAAATCATAAAATCATAAAATCATAAAATCATAAAATCATAAAATCATAAAATCATAAAATCATAAAATCATAAAATCATAAAATCATAAAATCATAAAATCATAAAATCATAAAATCATAAAATCATAAAATCATAAAATCATATAATCATATAATCATAAAATCATATAATCATAAAATCATAAAATCATAAAATCATAAAATCATATAAAATTGATAAAATTGATAAAATTGATAAAATTGATAAAATTGATAAAATAGATAAAATTGATAAAATTGATAAAATTGATAAAATTGATAAAATTGATAAAATTGATAAAATTGATAAAATTGATAAAATTGATAAAATTGATAAAATTGATAAAATTGATAAAATTGATAAAATTGATAAAATTGATAAAATTGATAAAATTGATAAAATTGATAAAATTGATAAAATTGATAAAATTGATAAAATTGATAAAATTGATAAAATTGATAAAATTGATAAAATTGATAAAAATGATAAAAATGATAAAAATGATAAAATTGTTAAAACTGATAAAATTGATAAAATTGATAAAATTTATAAAATTGATAAAATTGAATAATGAATTAAATAATAAAATTTATAGATAAAATTTATTTAATTCCAAAATATATTAACTGCGAAATCGTTATTTTTTCACGTTCTAAATCTTACATTTTGTTTTTTTTTTTTATTTTAAACTGATAATTTTTTTAAGCATAAATTGCCAGATTTCACCACTCTCCCCTATGGAACAGATTGAGTAATAACTCTTCCAGTTTCGACCATTATTTGGCGCTTCCCGTCCCACATTCCAGAGTATCTAGATGGCAAAGCACTGACTTTTCCCAATATTCCTTAAAGGGAAGGCTCCTCTTGATGGGGTTAACCAGAATCGAATCCTTTCACCTCTGACTCAACTCTTTTTTTTTCAACGTAAAATTTCTCTCCTTTCGTCCACGTGGCGATCGTGCTTGCACTTTCCTCTCCGTCAGTTTGGTCATGACCGGGGAAAGGCCGAGATTTATTTAACACGGGTCAAGCCTTAACGGGCGTGCTCGTCATGCCAGATTTGCCAAACTGGGCCCCGGCTCGGATTGAAAGGTTGGAAAAAGTTAAAATTGTGAATTGAAAGCCACTTCGAGGGGCGAGGTGAAAAAGGGAGAAATAAAAGTTATGCATGATTTGATGAAGGCACTGGGATTTTGGTTTGGCACGTGATAGATGAATTTATTACTGCGTGGCAAATTTTTTGATTCAAAGTGAAATGTGATGAATTTGATTGGATTTCGAGAAAGGGTCAATCTCGGAGGAATTTCCGTAAGAATGATGGTCGAATAACTTTGATTTGATGGAATCAAAATGTTTTGATTTTTCTTTCCAAAGCTGAAAGGAGCTTTTTTCAAACCTTTAAACAAATTTTAATAAATGAAGGACTTTCTGCTGTTTACAAATACACAAGCCAGACATCCTTGCAGCAATTAAAAGAAAAAATCAAAAGAAAAACGCAAAATATAACGAGCCAGTCTCAAGGGTTGAGGCCCCATGCAAAAACAAAGTGCAAGTCCTTTGCGGAGCGTTCTGACAAGGACTTCCTTTTTATTTTTGCTTTTGGTTTTCTATCCAAAACCCTTTTCACAGCCTCTTCAAAGTCATTCTTGTAGCTTGTGGTGTTCTAAGGGGGACACTCAATTTGGTCAAATTAATGTTTAAGGGGTAAAATGATTTGAAATTTTCAATATTTTTTTTATTTATTTTATTTTATAAACTATAAAATATTACAAAAATACTGAGGTCATTTTTTCATTCATTTTATGCGACCCCACAAAGCCAGAATTCCCGTCCATCCGTTTTGGAACAATAAATTCGAAAATGAATCTTTGATAACAACCTCTCGGGAGACGTCACACTCGGCTGTTTTCATGATTTATAATTTTTCTTCTCCTTCCCGTCCGCCGAAACAAATGTGGATTGTGGGGTGGCTCTCCTCCAATTTGTCCCCACTCACTTACTTTCTCCCGTCTGTTGCACTCACACAGGGTGGCGGTCATAACGTCATCTATAAAAAAAAACGAAAAGAAAAAAAAATCATAAAAATGTGAGGAAAAAAAAAACTAAAAGGAAAAGTGGCGACAAAAGCAGCAGCGGCAGCTTTATGTGCGAATCCGCTTTTCCGGACCAGTTGATGGTGGTCGTGGTGTTGGTGGCAAGCTTTTCCACTTTTCTTCCGTCACCTTGCGCGAGAGGGGTGCGGGTGAGGGGATCATTTTTTACGGGTTTGCCCGGCTCTCATGCTGAGCGTTTGTTTGTGCTCACACTCGGGAAATGACATGGCAAGGAAAGCCGCTCGCTCGTTGTGGGTCGCTTTGGTGGTGGCGGAACCTTGCACGTTAGTTAGTTTGGGAAATGTGGTTTAAATAAAGTTCTGATTGTGCAATGCAATTTGTTCAATGATTTGTTTAATACAATTGACTCTTTAAAGTTACATCAATATCAGATTTTTCGAGTCAACCCACAAAAAGAAATAACATTTTTCCATGAGCCATGAAGAATATTTGGACCGGATTCAGTGGCAATTTATTTCTTAACTTAATGTTAACAGCACTTACGACATTATTTTAATGACGTAAAAGCAAAAAAAAAGTTGAATTTTGGATTGTTGAAAAATTTTTAGGTTTAATATTACCTCTTTTAAAAGTAATATTTCCTTTAAAAAATATTAAAAATGTGAACTTGCTGAATATTTACCTGATATAAGATTACACATTTTTTGACATAAAATCTGACATCTTTTCCTGATGAATATTACCATCATTTTTTCTGTGTACAGATAAATTATTCAATACATTTTTGAAAAAGATAATCCGTAAATTTAACGATAATTGATCGAAAAACGACTTTGTATACAAATGGTCCATTGCAAACAAACCCGAGATTTTCTGACCTGTTTCCAATTATTTTCTTTGGCATTTTTTTAGATTAGAATTAGATTTTTTTCTCCCTACTATTTTTTTGTCGATTCTGTCTTGATTTTTTGATACTGTTTGAAAACAACAGGACTGATGTAAAACGCTTTTCAAAACCCCTTTTTGTTATTGAAATGTTGGAATCTTGGGTCGTTAATTTCATTTTTTTTGTTAGTTTTCCTTCCTGTTTGTGAGAAATAACAGTACTGATATTTTTAACAAACATTTGGCTAATAATATTTTTTTCTTAAACTTTGAATGCATTTTAATTTAAAAAAAAAAATATGTGAAGTTTCATTTACATTTATTTTTTTTCAACAGTTTTATTTTGTGGTTTGGTTACACGGAGAAAAAAGAGTTCCCAAAATCGTGAACAAGCGTTCATGAAAATGGGAACCTCGAACAAAGTGTTCAAATCCCATGGTACGATTTTGAAAAACGTACCATGAAATTTGAACACTTTGTTCGTGGTTCCCATTTTCATGAACGCTTGTTCACGATTTTGGGAACTCTTTTTTCTCCGTGTAAGCGTTTCAGCAGAATGCATTACAATGAATACAAAGAGACGAGTTGTTCGTTTAAAATCCACTATATATTTAATGTGTTTCTGTTTTTTTAATATTGCCGGAAAATCTGAAGATGTCTATACAAATTTGGGATCTGGTCATACAAAATGGGTACCTAATATATGAAAATCATTATCTTGAGAGGGGAATTTATGATCAACTTTGCCGAAGACACCAATTTTTAGTTTTAGTGACGGAAAGCTCTTTTTTTTAATTCACCATTTTTTTTAACGTATATCACATTTTTCTGTGCAGTCGTTCTCCATACCTACAACTGAAAAACTGAAATCGCGTTTTTTTAATGTTTATATTGAGTTTGATTTTTGTTGCATGTCAAAAAGTGAAATAATTTCAAATTTAGAGGAAAATATTTTTAAAAAAATATTAATTTTTAAGATAATGTTTGACATATGCTTAAAAGGATTCAAAGATGAGCTGCAATCTGATACACACAATAATTTTCCATTATTTCGCTGCTGAGCAGTTCTCTACGAAATCGATCATTTTTTTAAATTTTATTTCTTGTTTTTTTTTAATCAGGCTGAATCTGTTTTGGTGCTTTCGGTACGCCCGAAGAAGCCATTTTGCATCATTAGTTGCTCAATATAATTTTCCATACAAATTTGGCAGCATTCCAAACAAAAATGATGCATCCAAATTCAAAAATCTGTAACTTTTGAAGGAATTTTTTGATCGATTTGGTGTCTTCGGCAAAGTTGTAGGTTTGAATGAGAACTACATTGAAATAATTATACAAGGTAAAAAATAGGGTGATTTTCCATTTCGCTATTGCAAAAAAAAATAACACTATTTAATTATTTTTTATTTTTGATATGTTCTAGAGGACATCAAATGCCAATTTTTTCAGAAATTTCCAATTTGCAAAAAAATCATTGACCGAGTTAATTTTTTTATCAATACTGATTTTTTCAAAAAATCGAATTATTGGTCTCAAAAATTTTGAGGCCAATATTTAGATTTTTTGAAAAAATCTTTATCGATTAAAAAAAAATCATAACTCGGTTAATTTTTATGCACATTCTGGAAATGTTTGAATAGTTGGCATTGATGACCCTTTAAAACATATCAGAAAAAAATAAAAATAGAATATATTTTGTGACAAAAAGTGAAATTAAAAATCACAAAAAAATTACAGTGTATCAGTTTTTTCCAGTGTAGGGGAAAGTGGGGCAAGTGTAACAAGCGAAGGAAATGCTTGTTATAACCCATAAAAACCCTTCAAAAATCTGTTGGATTTTTTAGAATCATCTTATTCCAGGTCTTGACTGAGACTTTGATAGAACAAGTTTTAAAAAAATCTGTTTTTCAATGTAAAAAAATGATTTTAATTTTTTTGATTTTCCGTACGTTCTACTCAACCAGTGCACAGTGTTCGGAATGGCAAAATTAAGTGGAATAAATTGATAACTCCTTTATTTGACGTCCTAGCAAAATGGTGTCTTGGGAAGAGTTGTTGTACTTGATAAGGGCTATTTTTTGAAGTTATTGACATACAGGGTGACGACCTTCCAGGGTGTCAACCAAAAACTAACTTTGTTGGATGACGTTGTAGGCTTTGCTTCGGCAGTTGTAGAGAGAAAATTTCATGAAAGTTTGTCGAAAGCACCAAATTTGTAGCTCTTAATCTACTGAGATATACGCCATTTTTGCAAAAATGGTTCAAAAAGCACTTTTTGGTGATAACTCAAAATGATAGCATTTTAGCGGCCTACTATGTTCTGAAGAGTTGTTTATGACATAAAATTACATCTTTGCCGAAGTCAGCAAATGTTTTGAGCCTTTATTGAAGAGTTATAACCATTTTTATGTGATTTTGAGCCTATTTTCAAGTTGCTATGTTTTCAAAATGGCGCATTTGGCGCAAAACCGAACAATGCACCTGAAAGTACACACTTTCAACTACATTTCCTGAAAATATCTCCGTGTCTATCCGTGTCTATTTTTAGATATCTCGATTTGATTTGACGGTTTTTAATCAATCTATTTATAAATGTTAATCGAAATCATGTAGAATACGAGTTGAAAATCGGTGAATTGAAGGGAAAATTGATCAATTTTTATGGAAAATACTTTGTCTATAAAAAAAATACGACAACCTTTCTAAACTGACCAAATATAAAAGGAAATATTTAATTTTAAATACGAACAATTATTTAAAATTTTAATTTACATTATTTTTGGGCTGAACATGTTTTTATTCATAATTTTAGAATGTGTGTCATAATTTTAAGCATAAACAATGTATTTTCCATAAAAATCGATCAATTTACCGTTTATTACCACGTTTTCAATAAGATTCCGCATTAAAATATAAATAAATTGATTAAAAACCGTCAATTTCGAATCGAGATATCTTAAAATAGACACGGATAGACACGGAGATATTTTCAGGAAATGTAGTTGAAAGTGTGTACTTTCAGGTGCATTGTTCGGTTTTGCGCCAAAATGCGCCATTTTGAAAACATAGCAACTTGAAAATAGGCTCAAAATTACATAAAAATGGTTATAACTCTTCAATAAAGGCTCAAAACATTTTGCTGACTTCGGCAAAGATGTGTAATTTTATGTCATAAACAACTCTTCAGAACATAGTAGGCCGCTAAAATGCTATCATTTTGAGTTATCACCAAAAAAGTGCTTTTTTGAACCATTTTGCAAAATGGCGTATATCTCGAGTAGATTAAGAGCTACAAATTTGGTGCTTTCGACAAACTTTCATGAAATTTTCTCCTCTACAACTTTGCCGAAGACACCAAAGCCCTACAACGTCATCCAACAAATTTAGTTTTTGGTTGACACCCTGGAAGGTCGTCACCCTGTAGTCAATAACTTCAAAAAATAGCCCTTATTAAGTACAACAACTCTTCCGAAGACACCATTTGGCTAGGACGTCAAATAAAGGAGTTATCAATTTATTCCACTTAATTTTGCCATTGCGAACACTGTGCAGTGGGGCAAGACGAACAACCCGTTGGGGCAAGAGGAACAATGCATGAAAAAACATGCTAATTTACTATGATTGAACTGTTGTCACTTAGATACATCAGATTAGAATGTATTTGAAACGTTTTTTTCATTTTCAGATTTAAGAATAATATTTTACTAAAAAATTTACTATTTTTACGAAAAAAATATATTACTTAGATGATAAATACTAAATTTTCATGATATCACCATATCGTGTATGGACATTTTTTTAACAATTGTTTATCAGGTACTTTTATGTATTTTTTTCACAATGAAATATGTTGCTGCAGCAAATCGTATTTTTTTCCATAATAAAAATCCATATGGTACACTTGCCCCACCTGAACAAGATTTTTAAAAGCTCCCTACAAAAATAACCAAAAGTAAAATAATACTTTATAATAGGTGCAAGTCATAGGTAGGGACACTACTAATCTAGGAAAAATAGCATTTTGATAAAATAAGCCTTAAAACGAACCCAAAGCCTTATTTTGTACTTTCCAAATATTATAAGAAAACAAAGGTTTTGAAAAAACTTCATTTAATCTTATGTCCCGTGGCGTTTACGTCGTTTTGGCGGTTATGTGGTAGTAGAAGCAGCTAATTGAATTGCTAGCAACAATTCCTCATACTAGAAATAATCAAAATTGTAAAAATTACGGCCGCATGAGCGATTGTTCCTCTTGCCCCATATGGTCGTCTTGCCCCACCTTCCCCTAGTCCTCATCCATTACTACAACTTTGCCGAAGACACCAAATCGATCAAAAAAAATCTTCAAAAGATACAGATTTTTGAATTTTCATCTATAATTTTTATATGGACAGCTGCCAAATTTGTATGTAAAATTATATGGATAAACTAATGATGCAAAATGGCTTCTTTGGGCATATCAAAGGCACCAAAAATGTGATAGCCGGATTTAAAAATATAAAAAATCGAATGACCGAAATCTCTGAGAATTGCTCAGCTTCTAAAGGGCGTTTTCGTACCATATCAAGCCATAATTCGCTTTGTGGGAAGTGAGCAAGCCTTTGCAAAACAATTTGTTAAAATAGCGAGAATTTTTAATTTGAACGACGTTTACAGAACCACCCAAATTCACTGTACCCCCTCAAGTTGGGAAGACTCGCTGCTGGCAAACCGGGCAAATAGTTGATCCCGTGGTCGTGCAAACACTGCACAACTGGTTTGCAACAGTGCGGTTTGTTTGCATTCCCTTCTTTTATTCCAGCGAGTTGTGGTTTGTCCAGCATTTCATATTTTTTTCCTGTTAAAAACAGTTAAGTAGATTCCGGAGACTTACACCTTTGCATTTTTAAGCAAAGCATTTTGTTAAGGTGCGATATTTTTTGCAATGTTAATCTGAAAATTGCAGTTTGTTATAAATTTTTAACGTTAAACGTGCCAATACGATTTGTTAAAAGTTTTGTAAAAATGCATGAACCTGCCATTAAATCTCCTTTCAACCAAACCGGTAGTTTTTCGTTCCATTTCCATCGAATTCCCAGTGCAAAACATAAAACTCAAAAACGAACACACCAACAAGCGCAAATGCTCAAGCAGATGTGAAATTGTGATAAAACCATCTCGTAAAGGGCCGTTCTCGAAGAGAGAGAGAAAAAAAGCAAAATGCAAAACCAAACGATGAAGGCTAAAGTTGCAGCAGAAAAAAGAAAACCCGAAACCCTTTGGGAATGGAATTCTGAACCGCCTGTCGGCCGACCGACTTGAAGTTTCTTGCTCTAAAGTGCACACACACACAAAAACCCGTTCGAACGACCAGACAGACCCGGGGGCTGCGAAAAGTGCTTTTCCAAGAACGACCGGCGCTGCTGCGAGGGGGAAATCCCCAAAGGAAAAGCCCGGAAACGATAAGAACGACGAACGGCGATCGGTTGGCGATGCAACAAGAGGAGACTCGGAAAAAAGCTTGAAACATTTTAGCAGGTTTTTACTTTTACTAGTAGGGTGAAATGTATTATTTTTGGAATTGTTGAGTGAACGCACTTGTCTTTTTCAATATTCATATTTTTTAGTTTAGCAATTTTTATTTAGCAAAAAAATATGGTGCGATAGCAAATAGTTTAAAATTAGTTTGTCGGTTTTGAGACATTTCTGACCAAACACTTAAAAAATTTTCAAACCGAAAAAATCTGAATACCGGGATTGATTTTGTGCCAAAATGGTACATTTTCTTGTTTCAATAAGTTGTGTAACTAATTCCAGAATAAATTTTAATACGTCTGTTGTGACAACGATCATTTAGCACATTTAGGAAAAATCAATTTTTAAAATAATCAAAGGAACTTAAAAAATTGAGAACCCAAAAAAGTAGAGGTCATCGCTCAGAATTCCAAGTTATCGCAGTTTTAGTGAAAAAAGATGATTTTTTCCTTCTTAGAAAAAAAAAACAGATTTTATTTTCAAAAAATCGTACCTTGAATTTTGACATTTTAAGGAGTATGCATTTCGAGATAATTGATTTTTTTTTAACTTTTGATAACTATCAAGTATCTCTGGGCCAAGTTTCAGAATGTTTGCTCGTGTAGTATTTGAGATACAGCCAGTTTAAAATATTTTTTCCAACATTTTATCAGAAACCCTATATTATCGTTTTGAAATGTCAGAAATAAAATTTTAAAACGGCTGTATCTCGGAAACTACTTCAGCAAACCTTCCTAATTTTTGCCCAGAGATACAAGACAGTCATCAGAAGTAAAAACCATCATTATCTTGAAATGCATATTCTTTGAAATGTTAAATTCGCACTGATTATATAGGTTTTGGAAGTAAAAGTCGAAAATAACATTTTAAAGGACTTTATTTCGAATACTACATCAACAAACTTTCTTAAACTTGTCTCATAGATACATGATAGTCATCAGTAGTAAAAATCATCATTATCAAGACATGTATGTTCTTTGAAATGCTGAAATTGTATTAATTGTATTGTTTTTTTTTTTAAATTGAAAATTGGATGTAACATCTTAAAAGGGCTGTGTCCCAAAAACTACACCAGCGTGTTTTCATTTTTTGCTCAAAGGTGCGGAAAAGAGTAAGGAATCGATAGACACCAAAATCTCAGATAGCTAATTTTTTTTTCATAAAATCGGTATTTTGAATATCGTGCTTGGGATGATAAATGTAAATACAAAAAGTTTTTTTTGTTTGAAACTAATAATTGTGACGGCAATATTGATTTTGGAAAATTATTTGTTTTCAATTTGTTAATTTTTCTAGTTACAGCAAAAAGATTGATTTTTTTTTGTAGTGACCCAAATTAAAATTTATTTCATAATTTCGGGGAAGCTTTGAATTAATATGAAGCATGTCTAGAGATTTTTTTAATAAAGTCATATAAACTATTGTCTTTCATATGTTTATAGGACCTATTAAAAAACTATAGATGTTAATCTTCATTTCATTAAAAATAAAGTTGTTGTTTTGCTATTTTGATATATTGTTTAATCAAAATATACCAAGACTATTGAATAGTGATATAATTTTTTTATGCTGATTTTCCTCAATAATTTTTATAGGAGAGCAATTCTCTACGAAATGGATCTTTTTCGTTTAATTTTATTTTTTCGTATTTTTTAATCTGGCTGAAACTTTTTTGGTGCCTTCGGTTATTGACCAAAGAAGCCATTTTGCATCATTAGTTTGTCTATATCATTTTCCATACAAATTTGGCAGCTGTCCATAAAAATGATTTTTTGATGAATTTTTTGATCGATTTGGTGTCTTCGGCAAAGTTGTAGGTATGGATAAGGGCTTTACTGAAAAAAACGTAACTTAATCCACCTTTAGGTGGTTAGTGCCTTCCTCTCATTTATAGAGTGATCACAATCCCCTAAAGTGTCCACATGGTTTATGGATCTTCCCTAACGTGATCGCAGCACCTAAGAGGTCCTAATAAAAATAAGTGACGAGTAAATAAAACAGACTTTTTACAGACTTTCTGTCAAGATTATACAGACACCGCCTTTCAGGAAAATCGCATCCCTCTACAAGGCTTTTTTCGTGGCGATCATTTGAGGTTATGTAAATTCAAACCATTTTTCAAACTGCTTGTAATTTAAGATAGGTAAGTCAGATCTTGAAAATTCTTACTCCACCTAAAAGGTCTTCTCATATGCTTTCTAAAAATATTTAACATGTGAGGGTTTCATGAAAAAACCACCCATTTTACCATAATTTTAATTTAGTATGAAACAGTTTTTTTAACATAGCTTTTTAAATACATGATAAAACTGCTTGAATTTAAATAGCAACTTAGGGGACGTTAAGGCGGATCGATTAAAACCATTCCGGCCAAAATCGGTTGAGCCTGTGACTAGATATTCCAGTGACATTGATTTGGTACACATGTCTACATGCAGCCAAACACACAGACATTTGCTCAGCTGGTGATTCTGAGTCGATATGTACAAATGAAGGTAGGTCTAGGAGGTCTAATCAAAAAGTTCATTTTCTGAGTGATTTTATAGCCTTTCCTCAGTAAGGTGAGGAAGGCAAAAATGATAAACGGTAATTTTTTATGGTGATTTTTAATTAAACTTTTTGTTACTAAAACTTGATTTGCAAATTTTTTAATTCTTTTTATTTTTTGATATGTTTTAGGGGACATCAAATGCCAACTTTTCAGAAATTTCCAGAACGTGCAAAAAAATTTTGACCGAGTTATAGTTGTTGAACATTTGTGAAATTTTCGCTCTTTTCCAAAAAAAATATTTTCAATTTTTTAAATCAAGAAAAACATTTAAAAAATATGGAATGTTTGGTCCTTTTGGAATATTAGTCTTGATTTAAAAAAAATGAAAATATTGTTTTCGGAAACCCAAGTAGCAAGTAAAACATCGCTTTTTATTTTTTTGTTGAACAATTGCTGCACAAGCGTTTTTATACTTTAATTATTGAACAAGTGTTATCAAATTTGGTCCATTGTTCTCTTTTTGATCAAAAAACCATTGTTCAACATGGTTGTGTAACACAAATGCCAAATCTAGCAACAGATTACGAATAGTTCATTTCGAAGTTTATGCTGACTCAAATGGAACATGCTTGTAGGACTCGAAAAGCAAAATGACATTTGCAGGCATGATGTTTCATTTCAGTTTGCTAGACATGATAACATAGTAGAATTGATCTCTGGCTTCGGATGGGATTTCACGTAACCAAGTTGTTTATGTGTAGTTCGCGTTCGTGTTTTTAAAAATCGAGCAAGAACATGTTGACGAAACAAGCACAGATAGTTCTAAAAATAGAAACAGCGTATGTTCAAAAGAAGTTTTGGCAAACTGTTGGTGAACTTGGTAAAACCTAGATGACCGCAGACTTCTTATTGACGTTTAGGCCTGCTCATCCAACATAACCCCTCTTGGAAAGAAGCGGACGCGCGCCCGGACTTGACATTTAGAGTGATCTTGGGTTCGATACTTGCCCTGAGCATTCTTCATCAAAAAGGAAAACTGAAAATGCAGCACCGGAAACCAGCAGCAGTAGTAGTAAATTGCGTATCCCTGTACAAACTAATAAATTACAATAAACTAGTAGTTAAAGTATCGTGAAGCGACATTACTCACAAATAAAGGATGAAATTAAGAAAAAGTAAACTTTTGAGCGAACACCTTGAACATATTTTATGAAAAGCCAGTTTAACATTCTTGTCTGCCACGATATGTTTTTGGACGGTTATAAAAACGTTTGCCTAACTCCCTCCTGAATCTTAAAGGCAGAATGTTGTTAAACGGTTCTAATGACGTTATACAACCCGGTTCAGAATCTTATAGTCAAGAGTTCTTATGACATGTTCAACAAACGTTCTCTATGCAAGAAGGACGTGCGCCGGTAAAACTTAATTAAACCACGCACATTTCTAACAGGTTGAGAGATGTTCAACAACAGAAAAACGTGCGCTTTTTCCAGCGTTCAAGAGTTCTCAGGGACGTTGGGAAAACATAGTAAATGAGTTCAACAACAAGTTCGGAAATCTTTTGGCGAACAAAGTGTGCTACTTGGGAAGATTCACGAAAGTTTGCTGAGATATCGACATTTGAAAATGGTTGGTTGTTTGGATGAGACTTAAAAAACATTAACTATCCTGTTTTAAAATATTAGCATAGCAATATCTCTGCAACTAAAGGTCGTATCAACAAAGTTCAAAAAGCAAAATATAGAGAATTTTCTCAGCTTTTCAAAAATATATTTTTCAAAAGTGAGCAAACATGGGCACTAAATTTAACAAATTAATAGCTGCGACTATTTCCGAAAAAAGTCACAAAAGTATTTTTTGGTTGCAAATTAAATTCATATTGAAAAATTAAGTTGAAAATTTTTTGTTGCCAATATTTAGATTTTTGAAAAAAATCGGTATTGGTTCAATATTTCATAACTCGGTCAAAGATTTTTTGCACATTCTATAAATATTTGAAAAGTTTGAATTTGATGTCCCTTTAAACATATCAGAAAATAAAAAAAATGTTTTTTTCACATTAAGTTTTAATGACTAAAAATGTAATTAAAAAAAAAACAAAAAAAAATTATCGTGTATCAAAGCAGCTTTTATCATTATCTAACAATATTGTTTGTCTTACTGGCCATGTCTGTAACATAAACAATTGCACTTTTCTTAATGTCTAAAAATGCAAATTTGACTGTTTTCATATGGCTAAATTTGTTTTTTGTTTTGATGGTTTGATTTTGTTTGTTTTCATAATTTTTCGACATTAGTTTCGAAAGCTACTTTTAAGTTTTCTTTAAATCGATTTTGTAACAGTAAAATATTTCTAGATTTGTAAACTGTGTCCCTTTCCCCTTGCCATTTTTATCACTACTACCTCTCTTTCGAAGCCATAATTTGCTCCTGTTCGATACTCTTGTTAGTGGTTTGCAGCACGATGCTATTCTGGGATCCTTTTTCAGGCGAGATTCACCATCACCAAGTAGCAACAGGACAAGCTGGCCTGCAACAAGGCTTCTAGCTCCACCTAACGAACGAGTAAAGTTTTAAATTTATATTCAAATAAGGCAACACTTGCACCCATTTTTTGTCAATGAGATTTTATACTTGGCTGAATCGCGTACTTTCGTCAAGGACACGGTCGCCGCTCGCTTCCAGGAAGCAGTGGCCCCAGATAAAGGTATCAAATTTAGCAAAGTGACTGCCAAAATATTGAATTTGTGATTTATAGATTCGCTTCTTTTCGAAAAACCCACACACACACACACACCACTGGAGGGGCCTGATTGTATTTGATCTGGGCGCCGAAATTCAATATCAGCTTCCTCGAACAAGAAGAAAAAGAAGAAGCTGGGCACAGACTTCAAAGTAAACACCGATCCTGGAAGCGAAAACATCTTGCTTTTTAAGGTCCTACGAAAACAACACTGAAACTGCTCTTTGTGATGGGTGGGTGGTCGGAGCTTCCCAGGAGAGGGCCCTTCCATGTTTGGGTTCGTTACGATCTTATTTATTTTGATTCGACAAAAGACCTGTCTTTTGGCCATGTCCATGACCTGGGCCAGATGGGTGGGGAAGGAGGCGTTGGGCCAATCTTGAACGGATTCCATGTAGGAAGTTTGCTTTGCATATTAATTGAGGTTGAGGTGCTCTTTGGAATGGATTGTTTACTTGTCGGTAAATTGAGAGCTTTACAGTTCTCTGGGGGTAGGTTAAGGCAGGGTTGTGTGATGTGGACCATCTGGTACTTTTACAGACATTCATTAGTTTGTTCAAATGGAAATTGATTTTAATTTTACATATGCTGATGAGTGTCAGTTGGACGGGATGGGTTGAATTTAAATTATGCATTTGAAAAATCTTCAAGAAGAATTTCTTGGGTTCTGTCTGGTAACTTGTAGATGATTGCAGAATTTGCATTTCAATTTTGTTTTTCAATTGGAGCTTGATCCTTTGTATATAATTTCGAACGAATTTCAAATAATTCCAGGAAATTAATGAGAATTGTATTTTTGTTTCTAAACCTATATCTGAAAAATACTGCTTAAAATGAGGAAATTTTCAGAAAATAAATTAAGACGTCAAATCTTTTCAACTTGAGCTAAAACTGAAACCAAAAATCATTCCTCAAACAATATTTTAAACCGAAAAGTTCACTTTTTCTTTCCACGAACCTAGCTAGGTACAGTTTTCAGAATGATCCGAAACCAATCTGCAAACACTGCCGTAATTCGAACTATTTAAGTTGATGCATATATATTTTTAAAGATTTTGTCCCTCCGCTCTTTCCGAAGTCTGGGGAATGGAGAACATGGTTTTAACATTCGATAAAAAAAATTGTTGTTAAATGCGTTTTTCCCCAGCACCCTTATTTTGCAGTCATACGTCTTGATTTGCAAAAAAAAAAAACACTATTTTTAATTTTTTTTTATTTTTTGATATGTTTTAGAGGACATAAAATGCCAACTTTTCAGAATTTTCCAGGTTGTGCAAAAAATCATTGACCGAGTTATAAATTTTTTTAATCAATACTGATTTTTTCAAAAAAAAAAAACGAAATTTTGGTCGCAAAAATTTTTCAACTTCATTTTTCGACTTAAAATCAAATTGCAATCAAAAAGTACTCTAGTGAAATTTTGATAAAGTGCACCGTTTTCAAGTTATAGCCATTTTTATGTTACTTTTTTTAAAATAGTCGCAGTTATTCATTTTTTAAAATTAGTGCACATGTTTGCCCACTTTTGAAAAAAATATTTTTGAAAAGCTGAGAAAATTCTCTATATTTTGCTTCTTGGGACTTTAAAATAAATTTTAAAATATGAAACATTCCTGAAATGTTCCGATCTTTTCGAAAACAATATTTTCAAAATATTCAAATCAAGACTAACATTTTAAATGGGCTTAATATTGAATGTTTGGCCTTGTTTCATATTTTAACATTGAAAATCGGACCTTTAGTTGCTGAGATATTGCAATGCAAAGGTTTAAAAACAGGAAAATTGATGTTTTCTAAGTCTCACTCAAACAACCCACCGTTTTTCAATGTTGATATCTCAGCAACTAATGGTCCGATTTTCAATGTTAAAATATGAAACAAGGCCAAACATTCAATATTAAGCCCATTTAAAATGTTAGTCTTGATTTGAATATTTTGAAAATATTGTTTTCGAAAAGATCGGAACATTTCAGGAATGTTTCATATTTGAAAAATTGAAAATTGGACCATTAGTTGCTGAGATATCGACATTGAAAAATGGTGGGCTGTTTGTGAGACAAAAACATTGCAATATCTCAGCAACTAAAGGTCGTATTAACAGTCCGAAGAAGCAAAATATCGATAATTTTCTCAGCTTTTCAAAAATATTTTTTTTTCAAAAGTGGGCAAACATGTGCACTAATTTAAAAAAATTAAAAACTGCGACTATTTTGAAAAAAGTTTCATATAAATGGCTATAACTTGAAAACGGTAAACTTTATTAAAATTTCACTAAAGTAATTTTTGATTGCAAATTCAATTTTACATCGAAAAATAAAGTTGAAAAATTTTTGCAACCAAAATTTCGTTTTTTTGAAAAAATCGGTATTGATTAAAAAATTGATAACTCGGTCAATGATTTTTTGCACAACCTGGAAACTTCTGAAAAGTTGGCATTTGATGTCCTCTAAAACATATAAAAAAAAATAAAAAATAAAAATAGTGTTTTTTTACAAATCAAATTTTAGTGATAAAAAGTTAAATAAAAAAATCACCAAATTTTTTTTACCGTGTATTATTTTTTTCCAGTGTAGTCCGAATCCATATCTACAACTTTGCCGAAGACACCAAATCGATCAAAAAATTACTTCAAAAGATACACATTTTTGAATTTTCACATACCATTTTTGTATGGACAGCTGCCAAATTTGTATGGAAAATTATATGGACAAACTAATGATGCAAAATGGCTTCTTTGGGCATACCGAAGGCACCAAAAAAGTTTCAGTCGGATAAAAAAATACAAAAAAAAAAATGAATGACCAAAATCCTAGAGAACTGCTTCTAGTCTATGCTTGTAATTAGAGGGTGACGATTCTCGAGATTTTAAATATCCCGGGAATTCCCGAGACCCGAAACCCGAGACTTTATTTTTTTTAGCTAAATTATTGATTTCTTGACACAAATTTGAAAGAATTAAAGCAAATTTTAAACATTTGCATAAATGTAATATCATTAAGTTTTAGTAATGCTTCAAAATGTTTGTTCAATATCGAAATTTCAACAACTTTGTGGAATGCGGAACAAGCTTTCAAAATCTGCTAGTACAACTTCAATCAGCGATTTGTTGGGACTCAAAACTCTACCGATTTTATTTATTCTAGATTCTTACTGAATGATTTTTCTTGCGTTAAGAGGTTACATACAGGTAGAGGGTGACGTTTCTCAAGATTTTCAATTTCCCCGGGATCAAGAGTTGAATTTAGCAACATTCCGGGAATTCCCGGGACCCGGGATTTTTTTTACTATACGAAAAGTGACAATAATTTAATAAGAAAAGTAATAGATTTGTTTCTTTTCACTGAATTCAGTTATAATTAATAAATAATTATTCAATGAAACGTTAATTTAAGTAGCCTGATTATTTTGAGGAACAATGTCTTCTTTTTGATTTTTATTTGTCTGAATCTGCTAATACAGGTTATTGAGCTTATTTGGACTCAACATTTTAGTTTAAAATGTTTTCAAATCTTCATTCACACTAAGTGATTTTTCAAAAGTTACACTTTGGACTATTTTTGATCACCGTTATTTTTATGATTACGGGTTTTGATTGATATTTTTCGGTGATTAATAAATGCTGCATTTAATTTGTTTACGTTTCGGCCTACTCGTTTTTTTCGGCCATCCTCAGAACTGTAAAAAATTTATTACAAAAAACACACATAGTCATTACATTCTTCGTCAAAATTTTACACAAAAAACCACTTACACAAATCTACGACTGTTCCCTACCACTAGTCGAACTCTTCTGACGTGTACGTTCTTTACCTACGTCTGATTTAACCCCACACCCCCCTCGATCGACGACGCTACACTTGTGTTAGTGTGGGCTGCACACTAGTGGTAGGGAACAGTCGTAGATTTGTGTAAGTGGTTTTTTGTGTTAAATTTTGACGAAGAATGTAATGACTATGTGTTTTTTGTAATAAAATTTTTACAGTTCTGAGGATGGCTGAAAAAAACGAGTAGGCCGAAACGTAAACAAATTAAACGCAGCATTTATTAATCACCGAAAAATATCAATCAAAACCCGTAATCACAAAAGTTACACTTGTTAAAAGTTTTGTGTGATGTCAAAATATAGCTTATATTGAATATACCAATATCGAGATCCCCCGGATTTCTTTCAATATGATAAATAACAACTCAAAACAACAATTTAAAGTTGTTTTTTTCCTTCTTCAAATCAACTTATCAGTTATCCGAATACCCAAATATTCACATTTACCGGACCTTAACTTTTTTTTTATTTAATTTAGTATTAAGATTTATGCTAAACACAAAATAACTTATTGACACCAAATAAGCAAATTACCTTGTTACAGTGAAATTAATTTACTTACAATAAAAAAAATAAGAAAATTGGATTATGAAAATTGAAACTATCTTGAAAAGCTTTTCTCTATTAAAATTATAAATGAAAGTCCTAATATTCAAAAAACTTATGATTTTCATTTTTTAGGGTGTAAATGTTAATCTTACTTTAAGGTAAATTATGGGATCCACATTTTGTTGGCTGCTCTCAATCATAACTAATTAATAACATTTTTGACAAGTGTAAAATACGCTTTCTGTTTTTTGATATTCTGAACAATTTCGAATTTTTCATTTTTTTTGATAAGTTTATATAATTTAGCTATAACATTTTTAAGTATACAATTTCCCGGGAGTCTCGAAAAAATTTCATCTGTTATTGAAAAACTGAGCATTTTATTGTAGGTATTTACTCATCAACTTAAAAATTGTATTAAAAGAAAATACATCTTAAAAAACCGGTTGGATTTCCGAAAGCATAAAAAAACAATTTATATAAAAAAATCAAATGTAGTGTTTTGATTGATGATGCCCTTAGTTTAAAAGATTAGTTTTGTGGTTTCCGATTAATTAAAAAAATAGTTTTAGAAATTTTCTAAACGAAAGTATGAGATTTCGGAGGAACATCAAGCAAAGTATTTTTTTTATTCATTCTGTGTATTTTTAGAGCGATATTGACTTATAAAATAAAGATTTATTTATTTGGTAGATATTTGTTTGTTTTGTTTAGAAAGTTTAAAAAGTAACCGACATTTAACTTTTTAATTTTCCAAAATAAAAAATTTCTCCACGTTTCACAAGCTTAAATTTTTTTATTTGGGGACATTTTTTTTAGCGATTTCGACAAATTACATTGAAAAAGAAATGCCAAGTTTGTCAACATCAATTTTTCGACAAAAAGTTAACAAATATTTTTTAAATTAAAAATTGATGAGCATTTTTTCCTTTAAAACACGTAATTTAAAATATTTTAAGGTCTTCGGATATCTGGCTGTACAGCGAAAAGTCAATTTTTCTCACTTTTCATCACCATATTATGTATTTTTTATGAAAAATTTGGTTTGATTGTATGGAGAGTTCTTTACAATTTCACACCATAATCTGTAATTAATTTTTGTATTTTTTATTTGGATGAAACTTTTGCATCATTGGTTTCACCGACTCGATACAAAATTTGGATGCTGTTTTTCAAAGGTATTTTATAATCGATTTGGTGTCTTAAGCAAAGTAGTAGGTTTTGAATATTTGGAGAAAAGGTACACGGATTTTTTTTTTCATGAAGTAGAGAAAATTTCACATGAGTTTCCTTTTTTTTTAAATAAGTGATGGAAAAATAATTGTTAATTTGAATAATATATTTTTTTTTGCAAGGCCTCATCTCTGCAAAGTTAGACCAACATTGTGAAAAAATGTATGAAATTTGGCAGCATTTTTAATTCTTTTTTTCAGAGATATCAATGGACACTATTGAGCAATTCCAGCTCAAATCAGGATTTTTTCTGGTACTTTTGTACCCGACCCTCTCCGATTTCAATGAAACTTTGTAGACATATTATTCTAGGCCTATATAAGTCATTTTTGTGTATATGGAGCCAATAGTACTCGAGAATAACATTTGAGAAGGGCGTAAGGTATTTAAATATTTTAGTATTTTGCAATTTAAAAATTACTGTATCTCGAAGCCGTTGCGTCGTATCAAAAAGTGGTCAAAGACAAACTTGTAGGAAATTGAACGGGCTTTCTGATAAAAATACACTGAAACAAAAATACACGCGACTTTTATGTCATTTTTCAATTTTTAAGTGTAAAAGTTAAATTTGAAGGTGATGTCACGATTTTTTTTCGCTCAAAATTTTTGAGGAAATACCCTAAGATGTTACCAAAAGAATGACGAAAAATGCAGGATGGTATGTCTCTCCTAAAAAAATACAAAAATCATTTACTAAAACTGTTTTTTTGAAAAGTGGTCTAAACGTCAAAATTTTTAAAAACCGGTAGTGGGAATCGATTGCCCAGATAATTTTACATAAAAGTCTCTGTATTGACCATTGTCCTATGTCCAATCCTATGGAAGATAAAGCGGTTTTAAAAATAAAAATGTTGAAAAAACGGGATTTTTTGTGGTTTTTGACAATTTCTATATGACAGACTTGGTTTTTCAGTCTCGTAAATATTTTTAACGGAAAGCTCGTCCAATTTCCCATAAGTTTGCCTTTGACAGCATTTCAATTGGATGTAAGGGCTTACAGATATAAGCTTAATTACATTGCTTATAACTGAAAATAGAATATTTTTTTCAGTTTTAGACTTAAAAATAAAAATATCTCATAGATGTGGCGTGTATTTTTGTTTCAGTGTATTTTTTTCAGAAAGCCCGTCCAATTTCCTACAAGTTTGTCTTTGACCACTTTTTGATACGACGCAACGGCTTCGAGATACAGTAATTTTTAAATTACAGAATACAAAAATATTTAAATAACTTACGCCCTTCTCAAATGTTATTCTCGAGTACTATTAGCTCCATATGCACAAAAATGGCTTATATAGGCCTAGGATAACATGTCTACAAAGTTTCATTGAAATCGGAGAGGGTCGGGTACAAAAGTATCAGAAAAATTCCTGATTTGAGCTGGAATTGCTCTATTGAAAAAAAGAATTTTTTTTCTGAGAATTTCCACTTGCTCCACTAACTCTAAAATGCATTTCATAAAAATGGACGAAAAAAAGTGATTCAAAATCCAATTTCGAAATTTCCAAAATTCACAATTTTTGTTAAAAAAGCATACCCCGGGCAGACGGTAATAACAAAATTTATGCCATACTGCATACATGCAAATACTGTTAAAATAACGGAAAGTGTTATGGAATCTTCCATTTTTGCATAAGTGTTTAATAACAGTTTATGTTATCATAACAAAATTTGTTATTGGTCTGAGAATGGTTGGAAGCCAAAACAACTTTGTAATAATTTTTTTTTATGGAAGAATACATCCAACTGTTATTGGGATGATCGGATTAGTTGTTGAAATAACAATAAATAACAACAAAGATTTGTTCGAAGAATAGCTAAAAGTGTTATTAGTCTGTTATTACATTAACAATCCAATAACAAAAAATCATAACGACAAATAACAAATCTTGTTATAAATAACATTAGTATTTTCAAATATCAAAAAATGTTATTTCCAAGTTATCTCCGTCTGCTCGGGACCTTAAAAGTTGGCAGTTGTTATCCACTAAAACATATAGAAAATGAATTAATTCGAAGAGGGTATAGTTTGTCAAAATCGTTTTTTGTGATTTAAAGTAACTACAAAAATTTGTTTCTTCCGTGTATTTATTTTTACCGAATATAGAAATTTTAAATAAAGCTTATTTTTGTAACTGATAATAATAATGGGTTGTTTATAAAATTTGAAGAAAAAACTGTTGAAACATCTGTATTGCTAAGCTTGGAGATCAAACTGCACTTTCCTAGACATTTCCAATTAAGCCTAGACATGCACTTGAGCGCAGCTTTCTTTTTCGCATGAATCAATCCTCGTGGAACAAAAAAAATCCCACGATAGTGCCTTCAATTAATTCCAAGCGCATTCGCAAAGCCATTGCCGTCCATTTGGCAGCCGTGTTTCACGTTTCTGGTCTTTCCTTGATCCCACACCGTTGATGCTCACGAGACCGCTCCCGAGAGCACGGATTTCTCCGTTTTCACGTCTAATGAGTTGCGAAAATATTAATAGCTTTTCCTCCGAATCCAGCCACTTCCAACACCAGCGAGTGAAGATTTCCCTTCTTTTGCCACGAAAATTCGTTGCTCACATTTTTTTCCAGCTCGCCGTGTCAGTCTCGTTCGCTCCGAGCGCAGCCATATTTGAATATTTTAGCATCCCATTAAAGGCTTCGAGGCCGTAAAATTTAAATTAGCCCATTCGGTTTATCACACTCTTTGCTGTTCTATTTTATTTTATTTAACTTTTTGTTGCACGTTTTTTTTCGCTTCTTCCTCCGCGGACTCGTTTTCCTTGAAATTGAGCTTTTTGCGCTCTTGCTCGCGCTTTTCTTAACCCTCAATTGTCTTTTAAAAATTTAGCCTATTTTTAAACTCAAAAATTAACAGTCAAACAAATTAATCTGTAAAAACCCATAATTTTCTACAAAATTTAAATTAGTTTTTTTATGTCAGAATTTTGCATAAAAACTTATTTTTTGATATACTTTTTTTTAAGAAGCTCGTCTACAGTTTTGTGAGGGTTAAATTAACGATGAGCATATAATAATGCATTAAAAAAAACTCAAGTGCTCGCTCAGGGCTTGGCAGCACTTTATCGGCTGGCTATTTTTCCCTCCGTGTCACCGAAAAAACCACGACGACGAAAATGTTAGTCTGATGCAGCGTAAAATTCCAACGACGACGACGGCAACGCTATTTCGATTACAAAGTACTTTGGGTTAATTTGAGCGGTTTTAAGAAAGCGAAAAAAAAAAAACGAGGAGAAAAGTTTGTGGCTATGTGCCAAACGAGATTATTTTTTTATGTTCGAAGGGCTCGCCACCACAGACACAGTCGTCTTTGGGGGGTAATCGATAGATACGGCTTTCAAAAGGGGGTGTTTATGGTTGGCGTTAAAAGTTGAATTTATTGGTACTGAAGGAGAGGTGTTTTAAAATCGATTGAATAATTTTATGATTTGTCGTTATTTTGAATGAATTCTTTGTGATTAGGTTGGTCAAAAAACATTATTTAAAAAGGTAAATGTTGAAAATGATGGTTATTGTTTTCAAACCTTATACCATTTGAAAATAAATAAGAGTATTGAAAGGCTATTTATTTTTGAATTAAATGCGATTTTTGTTGAATGTAAAATGGCCCTTTGACGCATATTTAAGTGATCTTATAATTCCTGGAAATTAAGGTTAAGTTTATGCCTATTTTGTGAACTTTTTTAGATTTTGTTAATATAAAACATGCCTGCCCAACGTTCGGCCCGTGAAGCCATTACAACTAGCCCGTGCGACTTTTCAAAATAGTTCTTTGACCGGCCCTTAAGGAATTCATGAAATATAAATCAATAAATAAATTGATTGTCTGGATTAAATAAACATGCTTGAGATCAAATTTTAACATATTATAACATCATCCATGTTTGAATTTAATTCTTATAATTTCTATATCGATATTTTTAAACTGAAAAATGGTGCAAGAAAACAAAATTATCCTTTTCGTAAAAATGTGAAATTAATGAAAAAACTAACTTAATCCACCTATGTGGTTGGTGCCTTCCTCACTTTTTACCAACAATGGGTAATATGAGCGGTTTGGACACATACTTCAACTATTTTTTTTAGATCCAGAAACATAGTCCAGAAACAAGTACATAGATATAACTAAAGTGGTAATAACTCGATATAGGGTTGCCAGATCTTCAATGTTGTGGACTCGTTGGAAAGGTCTCTCAATTGCCTAACCAATGATGGATCCGGTCATAGTTTACATACATTTAAGTGAGATCCGGCTTCAAAAATGTACATGAATACCACTTAAGTGGTCATAACTCGAGACAGGGTTGCCAGATCTTCAACGTTGTGGACTCGTTGGAAAGGTATTTCAATTACCTAACCAACGATGTATCGGATGATGGATCCGGACATCGTTTACATGCATATAAATGAGATCCGGATATATGTGAAAACACATTTTTATACATAACTTTTGAACTACTTATTGAAACTCAAACAATTCAATAGCGATGTATGGGACCCTAAACCAAGTTGAATGCAACTGGTTTGGTCAAAATCGGTTCAGCCAGTGCTGAGAAAACTCAGTGAGAATTTTGGTCACATACATACATACACACACATACACACACACATACACACATACAGACATTTGTTCAGTTTTCGATTCTGAGTCGATATGTATACATGAAGGTGGGTTTTCGAGCTTAAATAAAAAGTTCATGTTTAGAGCAGGATTATAGCCTTACCTCAGTGAGGAAGGCAAAACTTGTATTGTTGTCGAAAAATGTACAAAAAGGAACAAAATTAAAATTTCTTTCAGTCTAACTTTGTTTACTTCAAATTGAAGTTTTATTTCTTGTTTCTTTTTTATGAAAATAATAAAATAATCAAAACCTAATGTATTCTTCCAGAACAACTTTCAGTGACAAAGATTTTTTTAATCCCTAATAAAGCAAATTATTCATACTGAAAGAAGAAAGCTGCAAATATTTTTAAAATATTGAAAATTGTCTAAAAATGAGTCAAGAAAAAAGGGAGCAAAAATATGTTTTATCATAAAATTTAAATTTCGAAAAATAACGAATTGAAAATAATTTAATATATATTTTAACACTTTTAAAATTTTGAGTCTGTTTAAAATCATTTTAAAATATTTAAGTAAATGTGCGCAACAACGCAAAAAGTTTTTTTTTGTAAAGGATTTTCGATTCCAAATTTCGTTTGAATAAATTTTATCATATCTCATTGATTTTTTTATATTGTAGTGGTGAGGAAATTAAACTTATCAAAATTGCAACAACCATTGAAATTTTAATTGCATTTGTCAAAAACAATAACTTTACTATTTTAAACAAACAAAAATTAAAATAAGTCAAATGAACACAATTTTTTAAAGTTATCTATGTTTTTAATTCTTAAAATCAAGATATATGAATCTTATTTGCAACACTAGTTTTTTTGTACTTACTTAAAAAAAAATGTGTTTATTTTCAACTTTTATTAAATATTAGTTCCGGCCCGCCACTGTACAGTGGGCGAAATGGAACCCAAAATCGGACATAATTGAACGCCGCTGGTTCCCTGGTATGAAAAATAGTGTTTTTTTTTATGTAAAAAACATCCGGGGAATCGATTGGTGATGGTTTCATCAAGCACTCAAAACGGCAAAGGGTCCATTTGGCCCCGATTCCCCATTTTTTACATTTTTTCTTAAAAATCAGTCTGTATTTAGAGCGGAGGCTTCATGCGGCCATCCAAAATGTACTTAACTTATGTGAAAATGTCCCAGAAATCCAGTAAAAATAACCACTCGCACCGCAAAAATCATCTAGGGTCCATTTAACCCCAATTCCACTATAAAAGCATTTTTTGCCGTTTTCAAATGTTAGGTCAGATTATAAAAATCTGTCTAAAAATATTTTTATCGTAAAGATCAGACAATTTTACATAAGAATGACGATTTGCACTTGATAGTTTGATACATTTATGTTGATTTAGAATTTAAACTAAATAAAAAGATTGAAGAATCAGACTTAAGGTGTATTCACATTATACCGCATCCGCAGCCGCAGCCGCATCCGAATAAAATTTGACAGTACGGACGCACAGTGCGGACGCGATTTCTCCAATGCATTTCATATGCAGCCATTCACACTGTTCTGCGTCCGTATCCGCAGTACGGATCCGTATACGGATGCGGAACAGTGTGAATGGGAATATTTGAAATGCATTGGAGAAATCGCGTCCGCACTGTGCGTTCGTACTGTCAAATTTGGTGTGGATACGGCTGCGGCTGCGGATGCACACTTTTAGACCAATTTTCCCAAACGCAGAATAAACTGCTTTTTACATATTTATTTTTATTTTTATCATCATAAATGTGTCAAACTATCAAGTGCAAATTGTCATTCTAATGTCTGATCTGTACGATAAAAATATTTTCAGATTTTTATAATCTGACCTAACATTTAAAAACGGCAAAAATGCTTTTTCAGTGGAACTGGGGTTAAATGGACCCTGGATGATTTTTGCGATGCAAGTGGTTATTTTTACTGGATTCCTGGGACATTTTCACATAAGTTAAGTGCATTTTGGATGGCCGCATGAAACCTCCGCTCTAAATACAGACTGATTTTTAAGAAAAATTAAAAAAAGGGGAATTGGGGCAAAATGAACCCTTTGCCGTTTTGTGCGGTGGATGAAACCATCATTCATCGATTCCCCGGATTTTTTTTACATAAGAAACACTATTTTTCATACCAGGAAACCAGCCGCGTTCAATTAAGTATAATTTTGGGTTCCATTTCGCCCAATGTGCACTGTTTTAGAAAAATCAGATCTGGCCCGCAGGGCCAAAAGTTTGAGCACCCCTGCTGTAAAGCGAATAATTTGATTTGAATTTGATAAAAATAAAATTGAAAAGAAATATGAAAAGAATGGTTTTCATCAGAAAGAAATGGTGAAAGTTCATTAGAAACTTATGAAAGTTTCGTCTTTTCCTATATAATTCTAGTTTTACAGCATAATTGTATGTAAAATTACATCAAAAAATGTAAACATACACAATAAAATTTATAAATCGCCTTTTGAGCTTATTAACTTTGTAGCAGACATTTACAAATAAATCTGTATTTTGCAGATTGTTCGATCCCAAACATCTGTATTTACAGATTTTTTTTTAAATTGATTTTGTTTGAAAATTTCAACAATTAAGTAATTGAATAATGCTCTAATATGGTAAAAATATAAAAAATCGGCTGTTAAAATTTATAAAATGTCATGTATGGTTTCAAATTGGACTTTTCGATAAAATACAGATCTTCCATAAAATAATCTGGCATCGTTGATTTGTAGATATTTGTCTAATAACCACTAAAATTGGAAATCTGGAATATAATCAAATAACCGCTTTCGATTTGATTTTGTTTGTTTTTTGATGTTATTTTTCATAAAATAATGTGAATTTTAAACTATTCATATAAAGATTATTATTTTTACAAGATACATTTTACAACATGCATAAAAAATACATGATAAATTATGTGTAATTGAATATAATCTAAATTCAAATGCAATTTGCATTGAATTCCACATCAAATCAAATGGAAAATTAAAATATACATGGAATTTGGCAATTTACAATGAATTCCAACTTAACTTCAACTTACATTTTAGTCTGTAACATTAGTAATGTTTCTAAATTTATACTAATACTTCAATTAATAATTTAAAAATTGCTTTGACAATTATTTTCAGTTTCATATACACTTATTGCGTTAAAATTTCCCAATTGTAAGATAATTTAAAAAAAGTGGGATATCTCGGAAGTGAGGGATGATGGTTCTATGATACCAAAATCTACATCACCACAGTAAAAATTTACGATAATATTACATATGGAGATAAGCACTTTTGTACTTTTGTACTTGTACAATGTACATATAGAAAAAACTGTGGTTTTTTTTTACTTATGAAATATTAAAAACTGTATTTTTTGGGGAAATTCGTTTTAAAACCTGAATTGAAGTAATAATACATTAACACCGTTTTATTTTACACCTTAGTACGTTTTCGCAAATTGCCTCTCTGTATTATTTGAAGAAAACAATGTCTATGGAAATTCTTTGTAAAAAGAAACTAGTTGCATCATTATATTTTTTCATACAAGGATCCTTCAAATTTTGAAGGCTGGTCACATATGGACATTAGGGTGCCCAGAAAAAATTAGCCCTGCTCCACAAGCGGAAAATGGTTTTTTGGGTTATTTTAAGCATCTGTGCAAATTTTGAGCTACATTGGATGAGATTAACCCATTGATACCCGAGCCTAAAGTTGGTGAAAAAAATGTTTTCATACAAAAATGACTTTTTTAAATCGCTAATAACTTTTCAGGGTCGGGTTTTACAGTTTTGGTATGTTCTACAAAGTAGTAGAGCACTGAATTTTGAAAAAGAATCTCACTTTTGGGAATATTTGGATGGAAGAAACGCATCGTGCAGACCAAACCGTTAAAAACTTGCGATCTCCAAACTTTTTTTCAATTTTTCCCATACAAACTTCACCTCCGAGTATCAATGGGTAAATGATGACCGATTTTACTCATATTTGGCCCAGAGTCCTAAAATAGGTCAAGGAACAATATTTAGTTTGTGGAGCGAGGTTTTGAAAAAAAGCCCCATATTCAGGGCACCCTAATGGACATGTGAATATTCAAAAAAAAAAAAAAATAAGAATGGATTTTATGCCCAATTTGGTATTTTCAGTAAATTTTTAAGTTATGGTTTAGACCATTCAAGACAAAAATCGCAATTCCCAAAATAATCGTTTTTAGTTTTCATTTATTTTTAAATAAATGTTTTAAGGGACAAAAAATGCATATTTTGCGCTAGAGTATGCTAGAGGATGATGCAAAATCTGGTACCAAAGTAACGTTTTATGAAAACAATGATTTTTCACTTTTGAAATCGGTTAAAGTAAATTTCAAAAATCAATCAAATATGCAGAATCAAATTTGCAATGAATATTATAATAATATTAAACGCATCATTTTCAAGTAACAGGCATTGACAGGTATTTTTATTTCGAAAATGTTAATTTTTGGAGGTTTTTATAAACCCCACGAAGAAAAATGATTCCTCCAAACAATATTATTTTCCTATAATTGCTTTTCTGATTAGGTGATTTTTTTTGTTCTTTTCAATAAAAATGATTTCGAAATTATTAAATCCAGCCCAATATTTTAAAATGGTAGGTTTTTCGACAAGAATCAATGATTGATATTTTTATAGAATAAAAAAAAAATCTGTTTAATAAAAAACGATTTTACACATTTCTGTTGAATTTTCTCTCCTCCACTTTTGTCATAACAAATCAATAATTCATCGTTGCAAAAAATATGACGTAAAAGGGTCCCATTTTTCTTGGCCGGTCATCGCTCCGATGATGCATTATTATCCGACAACAACTTCCCGAAGGCAGAGAGCAATAAACAACCTTTCGCGATGAAAGTGAAGAGAAAGAAAACGGGCGTGTGAAAATCATAAAAAAGGGCACCGTTTTATTTCCGTGCTATAAATTTTATTTCCAGCCGCTTTTTTTCTGCACTTCACCTCGCAGGAAAGCAGTTCAAGTTCGTTTTGTTTTTGTCTTATAACGTTAACCCAAAATCTCCGCGTACTCAAAACAATATGATCGACATTTGGACCAAACTCTGTCAGAGTGAACAAAAATTTCGCCAGATTTTTATTTTGGATATGACAGGGCAAAGGAAAGTGAAAGCTTTTCCTCCCTGGGTTTCCCCACTTGTTTTTTGGTTGGTTGGTTAGCCGAAGATGATGGAACCACATCATCCCAATAAGATTATTAAAGTATTAAGGGGAGACTAAGGAATTCTGAATGAATAATTTTAAATAAATTTGCCTATTAGTTATGCTTATACTAAAAGGACCATGACTTTCTAAAAATTCTTTTATCGAACTTTTAAACTCGTCGACAACAATCTCCCCTTTACCCAAACTTGGCCAATGTCGATGCTTCGATCTTGCCAAACCCCGGGAATCAAACTCCCCCCTCCCCGTTAAAGCTTCCGGCAGCATTTTCGGTGTGTTGGTGTCGCCGTGTTTCTTGATGGAGCTTTTGCCGCCGGATGTGCTCCATACTCCGTCGCTTATTTTCGATACATCCAGTTGTGCCCGACCAGAAAGAAAAAAAGAACGACCGCCGCGATTCGATCTCGCCGGAAGAAACCGAATTTTGCGCCCGGAAGATTTTAGCAAAGGCGATACTTTTCACTTGAGTTCAACGGAAATTAAGTCTGTTTAGAGTTAGTTTTTGAGCGTGGGACTTACCTGAAACTTGTTGTTCCGCATGCCAATATTTGAGGAAATTTATAACTAGAGCGATTTTTAAGTAAAACAGAAAGTTTCTTCCAGAAGTATATTTTTAGGTGCCTTGATGTATGCAATACGTCCTCTTCTTTCAAGAAAAAATACTCAAATTTCATGCATATTCTAGGATTCAGTGGAAGAAGGGGGCATCCGATGAAGGATTTGACTTGTTAGTAGCTTCATCACGATGAATCTCCCTCCTTTTCTTGCTCGATGACGAGCTTTGAGATACGATATCTCTCCGTTATCCTATCATCGTCGTCGTCGTCGATATGGAACCTGTATCCGGTTGTAATTTATCATAACACGGATGTACGGAAGGCATCCCGAATCGGGGAGAGCAGCAGACAAGACAGCACGCTGCTGCTTCGAAGGATTGCTCCAAAAAGAGTCGATTCTACGCGGGGGGAGGGTTTCTCGTTGCTTGATACTTGATCTTGGCCAACGTAGAATGGATTGGGAAATTTTTCGTTTCTCGGAGGAAAATCGATTCCGCCGGGGGAAACAGTCGGGATGCAATCACCGATGCGATCCGGAGGGAGAATATTTCTTTGAGACGCTTTGTTCTGATCATTTATGAAGGGTTGTAATAGCACAAAGCTTATGATGAAACTATACAGTGGATGGACATCTTTGGTTTAAAAGTTATCTCTAATCTAATCTAATCGAACACAAGCGCAGGCAGTCCGAAGAGAGCATCCGGGAAGAACTTATGGTTAGATTACGCCTCAAGTTCTTTCTTGTCATTATTAATGATTGCAGTACTTTCGAGAACCCCTGAAATGTATTACACTCACTAAAGCGGCCAGGCCTACTGCGTTGCATTAACCGCAAGAGACAGATTCTATGAACGGAACCCACATTTCATGGAATCATCAGGGGAAGAAGAAGAAGTGAGGACATACCGTACCAACCACTTCGAGATTCGTTGGGGAAGGGATTGTTGTATTATATAGTAAATGACCTTGTGACATTATTTCACCACTACGGATTAATTCACTCAAGGGGTGTCAACCCCTCGGTGGCCGAGTGGCTAGAGCATCTGACTACCAATCCAAAGGTGTGAGTTCGAATCCCACCTGATTCCATGCGTTTTTTGTTCATATTCAAAGTTCAATTATAGTCAAATAATTTCAAGGAGACCGGTCGGGAATCGAACCCGGAACCTTCCGCTTATGAGGCGGGAGCCGTAGCCATTAAGCCACGGGCCGGTCTATAGTGTTTCCGCCCGGGATTTAAAAGTTATCTTACAATTTATCGTCGTATTCAAATTAATTATTCGTCAAAATATTTATATAATATAATTTTGTCATACCCTTCAAAATATATATTCAAACAAGCATATGTCAGGTTTAGACATTTGAATTGTTTTTGTAGTTTCGAATGCAACCTGGTTTATAATAATTGGACTGCACGTTTTCAACTTTAAATACCTCTTTTGCATATATTTGCTCTGATAGTTCAGAAAAATTTGGTCGTACATTTTGAAGTAAAATTTTGCATGTCCATCAGCTTCCTGAAAATTGTGATTTTTCGAAACACCCTAAAGAAGATCCAACCTTATTTTCAACCAAGCCATAAGTTGTCAATTTATAGCATCAACAGCTCAAGATTCAATACTACAATTTTCTGAAATTATAAAAAAGTATAAAAAACTTTGTTTTACCAATTACCAAACGTCAATTGGGCACCTCCAACAACAGTTTAAATAAATTTTAAACAATGAATAACGCTACAAATTTGGAAACAGATGTACCGTAAACCGGGGCCACTTTGATAGGATTTCATTTTGTTTTTGGAATATTTTCCAATAGGTAGGGTTTTTCTCAAGATTATTATTTTAAAAACATGTACTCGTGTATGCCACACAAAGTCCATGCACTATTTTGGAAAATAAGTTTTTTCAATAGTGTTTAGAAAAATAGTTACGTTAATAATTCTCAATTTATATTCCGGGTTTTTTTTGTTAAAATCATATTTAAGATGTTTAAACTATATTTGTACGTTAAATGTACCATTACTAAAGTAGCTGATATAGTTTTTTTTTATGGAAAAAAAACATTTTTTTTTATTTAGTTAACTAAGTTTATAAGCTTTTTAACGAAATGCCTATAAATTTCAGGTAACTATAGTTAACTAACTTTTAAACTTTTCCAAATTTTATAAAAAGTTCTTCTTGAGGTACTTTGAACACTTTTTTACCATGGTCAGTATGTTTCTAAACCATCCCGTACGTATTTTAATTGCACTCTTCATTTTGTGAAAAAATCGCAAACCTATCAAAGTCACCCCGGCTATCAAAATCACCCCGTTTTACGGTACTCATTTTCATGTCTTGTGTATGTTCTATCATACATTAATCGAAAATGTCTGATTAATAGCTGTTTTGGTTTGCCTTACAAAATTGTACTAGATTAGTTGATTCCTCTGAATATCATAAAATGTTTAGTTAAAAAACATAGCTTATATAATGCAGAAAATGATATTAAAAATTGAATAATTAATCCGTTGGTTCCTGATGACTACTTTTTCTTGTTGTACTTTCAATATAGTTAGGCCGCTGCAAATATTTTTTGAAATTTATGTCCCTGGACTCGGGCTTAAGTCAAGTGGGATTTCAGTTGAAAACGCTTTTTATGGAGCCAAAAAATAATATAAATAAAAATTGAAAATACAAGCCTAGGTTTCAACGTTTGGTGTAACACAAGTGTTTTTAAATGTATTTTACACTCGTCCTGTAACTTTCCAATAATTAGTTTTCAAAATATCGATTATTGACGGACCCTTGGATTGTACATTGGTATTTCATGAATATTTTAAATGTTTTCAAAGGATTGCAAACATGCTTATATGATGAACGCAGGAAAATACATTTTGACTGGTTTTCGGTTTATTAGACTTTATTTTTATCAAAATATTGAAGTTTTTCAAAAAAAAAAATGTGACTCCTGATTATTCAGGGTTATGAATTTTTGAAGTAATTGTGATTTTTGGGAAAAATCGAAATTTAATGCTAAAACAAATTGGAATTAATTTTTACAATGTTTAATTAAATTTGCAACTAAAAAGGAATATTTTTTAACATTTCAAACGGGCCAAACATTCTATATTATAAAATTATTTTTTTAATTACCAAAAAGGTATACAAAAACGCAGATCCCAACATTTTTTTTTTGATTTTCGAGATATTTCAACCTGTGGACAAGATTGGAAAATTTCACGAATGTTTTATGTTTCAACATTGAAAATCGGACCATTAGTTGCTGAGATATCGACATTAGAAAATGGTGGGTTGTTTGGGTGAGACTTAGAAAACTTCAATTTTCGTGTTTCTTTTTCTTAAAGCGGCTGTATCTAAGCAACCAGAGGTCCAATCGTAAATGTCTCTTAAAAAATTTTATAGCAAATTTTCTGAACCTTTCCAAAAAAATATTTTTAGAAATGGTCACTCATGATCACTTTTTAAAAAAATCGAAAAACTGCAAATATTTCGCTAAAATAAAACTTTTAAAGGCTACATCTTGAAAACAGAGCCCATTATCAAAAAATCTGTAAAGTCCTTTTGGATTGCTAATTAAATTTTACATAAAAAAATACGTTAAATTAGTTTTTGCTTGAAATTTCGATTTTTTTTTCCAAAAATTACTATTTTTTCAAAAAATCATAATTCGGCGGCAGATCTTTTGACCATGTTTTTCTACGGCTCAAAAGTTGCGTGTTTTTGTCCCCTAAAACATTTAAAAAATTCTCGAAAATAAAAAAACATGTATTTTTGGAAATTGAGTTTTTTTTAAAAAAAAAAACGTTGATTTAAAAAAAAAATGCAATACCTACAACTTTGCCGTAGACACCAAATTGATCAGAAAATTCACTCAAAAGTTACAACTGTTTAAATATTTATGTACCATTTTTGTATGGACAGCAGTCAAAATTGTATGGTGACTTGTATGGGTGAACTAATGACACAAAATAGCTTCTTTGGTCATAGGGAAGACCTCACAAAGTTTGAGCCAAATACAAAAATACAAATAAAATCCATTTCCGGTTTTGGTAGAGAATTGCTTAAAGGATAAAACTTTCGAATCGACTGAAAATTTAGTTTTTGCGCATGCAGTTCACTAAAAGTAAATTTATCAAAAAAAAAAAAAAATAAATAAATAAATAAAATATTATGTTATCAAAGGCAGCTTGAACTGAACAAAGCAACTACAGCTTTCATAATTTACAAAAAAAAAGTTACAATTCATTCAATGTTGCGCTTCATTTCAATGAAAGGATTACATAACATTGTTACATTTGTTTCCATCAGATTTCTATCATTCCTGCAACGTCAATGTTTACAAGCATTTGCATAAACTATAATCGGATCGTTAATCTGGAATGAGCACCCTTTGTTCCCGTTTATCAGTTACGAGATTTTGTTTGGTTGCTATTTACATTCAATTGTAATTTGATAATGTGCATTGATGGGAAAACATCGCGATGCAAATTGCACTTGAACAAAACTTGTTAATGTCATCTCGCTTCAATTTAAACTTTGAGTGAGTTTCCCATCACTGCATATGTTTCATATATGACTACCACACGAGATTACAATCGCGGGAAAATAAAAACTAGCGAAAAAAAAGCCGAGAAAAATCATAGAACAAAGCAACCCGAGATGTGAGGGAATGCAAAAAAAAAAAAAGAAAGGAAAACGGAAGAGGAAAATTGTAAAAGCGGAAAAGCCCGCCACTCTCTGCGCTGCGACCTCCTCAAGTGAGTCGTTTGATGATGAATTCCGTTTGATGTCGGAAAACAACGCGATCGTTGCACTTGAACTCTTCAACTCTCTCTCTCTTCTCCTTCACACTCATCACTCGCCACTCACGGGTGGTTGCCCGCCACTCATACCGTACACACACCCACACCCACACACGGTTTTTAATGAGAAACACCGCGACCGCGCGCGAACCCAAAGTAAACACTGTGCGAGCAAAGGGACATCAAAAGCCTTCTTGAAGGAGGGGAGGCCGACTGCAATTAAGTGGAAATCAAACATGACCTGGTTGGTGGAAAACCCTTTGTTGTTCCCAGTGTTTGTTGAAGGACTGGCCGATTTGGTCCATTACTTAAATTACTGCGCGGCCACATCTTACGGATGGAGGAGAATTATTCATTAGAAAAATTGTTCCGAGTATGGCCGAGTCGACCGAGGGAGGTAGAAAGGTTATATTTTCACTTTGATGATTGAATTCAGTGGAAAAGTAGGGCTCTCGGTAACGGTAAACATGAAAAGGGTAGGACTTTTTTGCCTTGTTGCGTTATTGTATGCAATTGTTTGGTTTCACCCGAAAAGATGTGTGGCTTTTCATGGGAAGTAATATTATTAAATATGAATTAAAAGGACCCTATCATTGAATAATTAAAGGCTCACAAAACCGGAAGGCAAAACAATATTTGAAAAAAAAAAAAAATTTACAATTTTAATGAAAATCGACGTCAAATTTAAAATAATTTTTTTTTGTGAAATTCCAATCTACAGTTAGTAACAATACAAAAAATTTATTCCCGCGAAAAAAAAGTTTTCTTAAAACTGGGTACCTTAGTAAGGAATTCCATTTATATTTTTTGTATTTTTTTTGTTTAGCTCAAACTTCGTCAGGGCATTCCCTATGACCAAAGAAGCTTTTTTGTGTCATTGGTTAATTCATACAAGTCTTCATACAATTTTGGCAGCTGTACATACAAAAATGGTACGTAATTATTCGAAAATTTGTAACTTTTGAATGAATTTTCTGATCAATTTGGTGTCTTGGGCAAAGATGTAGGTATTGTCGAGGAATATTCTGAAAAATAGGTACACGGGAACATTCTCATTTTTTTTACTAAACTTTTTCGAGATTTTTTAAATGTTTTAGGGGACAAAAATCCGCAACTTTTCAGCCATAGAGAAGAATGGTCAAAAATTGTGCCGTTGGGATATATTTTTTTGACAAAATTGTGATTTTTGGGGAAAAATAAATTTTATGCAATAATTTTTTTAGATGTTAAATTGAATTTGCAATCAAAACGTACTTTACATATTTTTTATATAAGGCCACGTTTTCAAGATACAGACCGAAAAATTGATGTTTTCTAAGTCTCAATCAAACAATCCCCATTTTCTAACGTCGATATCTCAGCAACTAATGGTCCGACTTTCAATGTTAAAACATTCGTGAAATTTTCCGATCTTTTCGAAAAAAATATTACGACAAACTGTTAAGTACTTTTCAAAAAGGTTGTTTTTAAAATATATTTCAGAAGTCGAACTTTTTTTTTTGCAAGAACTGCTCATGTTTGAAAGAATGGGAAAATTCGCAAAAACATTTTAACAATCAATAATAGGTTGTTTTAACAAATTAAAAAAACTTCCAAAATATTTTAAAGGTCGAACTTTTTTGTCAAAGAACTGCATGAAATTTTTGAAAGAATGGTAATCTTCTAAAAAAATGGTTTGGAAGTTATTATGTTTATTTAAAAAAGATCATTACTAAAAGGATTGATAAACCAAGGATAAACTCACAGAAAAAAGTCAGATTTTTTTTTAAATATATTTTTTTAAAGAATTTTTTAGAATTTTATAATTGTAATTATTTGTTTCTTTTTTCACATTCGACCTTTTGTCCAATTTCGACCTTTTGTCCATTCGACCTTATGTCTTTCGACATTTTGGCATTCGACCTTATGTCTTTCGACCTTTTGGCATTCGACCTTTTGCGTGTTGTTATTCGACCTTTTGTCCTTTCGACCTTATGTCTTTCGACCTTTTGGCAATCGACCTTTTACGTGTTGTTAAAAATTGAAACATTCGTGAAATTTTCCGATCTTTTTGAAAACAATATTTTTTAAAATATACAATCAAGACTAACAGTTCAAAAGTACCAAAAATTCAGTATAACGCCCTTTTGAAATGTCAGTCTTGATTAAAAAAAACTCGTTGGCAGATTTTTTTGACCATACTTCAGCTTCAAAGTTGCGGGTTTTTGACCCCTAAAACATCTCAAAAATAAAAAAATACGTATTTTGGCAAATTGAGTTTTTGCAACAAAGAGTAAATAATATTATCGGCATTTTTTTCCATGCACCTATTTGTATTAGACATTTCTCAACAATACCTACAATTTGGCCAAAGACTTGGTGTCTTGATCAAAAAATTCATTGAATCGTTACAGATTTTCAAATATTTTTGTATGGACAGCTGTCAAAATTGTATGGAGACTTGTATGGGTCAAGAAATGAAACAAAAGAGTTTCTTTATTCATAGGGAAGCCTCAACAAAGTTTGAACCAAATAAAAAAATACAAATAAAAACTATGTCCTGTTTTGAGTTTTGAGTTTTGAGTTTTGAGTTTTGAGTTTTGAGTTTTGAGTTTTGAGTTTTGAGTTTTGAGTTTTGAGTTTTGAGTTTTGAGTTTTGAGTTTTGAGTTTTGAGTTTTGAGTTTTGAGTTTTGAGTTTTGAGTTTTGAGTTTTGAGTTTTGAGTTTTGAGTTTTGAGTTTTGAGTTTTGAGTTTTGAGTTTTGAGTTTTGAGTTTTGAGTTTTGAGTTTTGAGTTTTGAGTTTTGAGTTTTGAGTTTTGAGTTTTGAGTTTTGAGTTTTGAGTTTTGAGTTTTGAGTTTTGAGTTTTGAGTTTTGAGTTTTGAGTTTTTGTTTTTGTTTTTGTTTTTGTTTTTGTTTTTGTTTTTGTTTTTGTTTTTGTTTTTGTTTTTGTTTTTGTTTTTGTTTTTGTTTTTGTTTTTGTTTTTGTTTTTGTTTTTTTGTTGAGCCGAGGAATTCATTTTCAACTCAAACTTTAAATAACCAGAAAATTATTTTACGGAAAATTCCCACGTTAATACCAACGACGACGAATCCAGCCCCGTCGTGCCTCCTAGAGAGGAAAAACTAATGACAACACGTACCTCCAGGAATAGAGCCGAGTTTTCCAAGCCAGAGCCGCACGGCGGCGATGGAAAATTGAAAATATATTCCAAGTCGAGACGTGCCCGGCAGCTTCCCGGTGTGGAAAACCTTCCATTGCATTGCAAACGGGATGGAAAATCCACCACCAACAAACCGCACACACATACAAACACCTTATTGCGCGAAATGCACAACAAACAACTCTTCAAGTGGGGTTGGGTTTAAGGGAAAGGGGGGTGAAACTCTGCCCTGTGGCCATCACAAAAGTGGAAAGTGAGGAAAATCGTGGAAAACATTACCGCCAAAGTGCTTCAGGCAGTGCGCTTTTTTTTTTTGCTTTCTCCTCCTGGGAAAAAAGCATTTTCCACCTCAACGAAGCGAATCGTCACGACCATCCAAACGGGGGGGAATAAAGGTAGTGCAGTTTTCCAGAAAAAGAGGCGGAAAAAGGAGTGGCGGCTTTTCCAGTTGAGGTGGAAATGGACGCGAGCTGTGAATAAGATAATGTTCGCGTTTCTTTTTCTTGCCTCGTGTATTTACATTTCGTGCCGCGGATGCAAAACAAAACTGGAGACGATGACAACGCGACGCGACAAAGGTGACAGAGGCGTGAAGATATTCACGGTGTCGTCTGGGGCCCCAGAAAAGTTGGAAAACATTGGAAAATGGAGCACAGGAAATGGGTGCACAAGTTGAGGGCAAAGCATGCGGAGGGTTTAGCGGGAATCGTGACAAGCACGTAGGAAAAGTCCCTAATTGAATTGGAATTGTAAACTTCTGAGCTATATATGTATGATATTGAAAAGATGTGGAACTAGAATAAGACACATTAGGATGCAGTTTGAAACGATTTAAAAATAAACAAAAAACGATGGAAATATTTGTTTTATGTTGTTTAGTTTTGATTATGATCATCATTCCATAATCGCATGCAATTAAGTCTTTTTTTAATTTTCTAAGCAATTTTTGAAAGCTGTTTCATTAGTTCTCTAGAAAAATTCCAAAACTTCAAAATTCAAAAATTCAAAAATTCAAAAATTCAAAAATTTCAAAATTCCAAAATTCCAAAATTCCAAAATTCCAAAATTCCAAAATTCCAAAATTCCAAAATTCCAAAATTCCAAAATTCCAAAATTCCAAAATTCCAAAATTCCAAAATTCCAAAATTCCGAAATTCCGAAATTCCAAAATTCTGAATTTTTCAAATAAGGCCGTTGCAAATATTTTTCAAAGTTTATGTCGCCCCCCCTTGAAATTTGGTCCGAAAAATCAGGGGGCAAAAAAATATTTTTTTCAAAAAAATATCAAAATTTCAATGGAAATAGAAGTCTTATCAACTGAGAATAATCTTAAATTCCTTTTTCTGCATTGAAAATCATATTTACCATGTTTGGACTCTTTTACTGATCCTCGGTCCCAACCTGGTCACAGCACTTAAAAGGACCTAATAAAATAAGTTAAGAGTTAAGTTTTCTCGCAAAAATAAAATTCTCGTCAGTATTTAGAAATTTTGGAAATCAATGATTGCAAAACACCTGGACCACCTGTCCATTTTAAAAACACTTTTTTCATTCAAATGTTAACACCGTGGCCTGTTATTTAAATTTTTAGCTATTTTTGATTTTTTTGCCCCTAACCCCCCCTCCCCCCTCCCCCGTCGGCTTTAACCAGAGTCTAGGGACATAAACTTCAAAAAATATTTGCAACGGCCTTATTAACTTCTAAATCATTAAAATTAAATGCTTAAATTCCGCCATCTCAAATAAAATACCGCCTCATTACGAAAATCAGATAACTTTGGAGTATATTTGGACTCATATTTATGGAAAAGTATCCAAATTTTTAGAAAGAAACCAATTTATTAGTTAGATTATCCGGAATGTAAATTGGAGCAAAATTTTTTTTAGCTTTTTATATCTCAGGATTATTTTTGATTTTAAAATTGTTCAATGTTTAGATTTTTATACATCAATGTTTTGAAACTTATTTTTATGAAATATTGGCTTTTGGAGATATATTTTTATTAATTTTTTATTGCAAAAATATTGAATATTTGAGTTTTTTAACACTCGAATTTAAATTATTCTAATTTCTGAATATCTCACCATTTTATTTTTGAAATTTCAAACACGTGAAATTCCTTAATTTTTCATTAAGATCAAGTCAAGTTGAATTTAGAATTTTAAATACTTTAATATGAAGATTTTTTAAATTTGGTACAAAAAATTAGGAGCAAATTAAATATTTTTTTTTCACAAAGTCGAATAAATCGAAAACAATCTGAAATGCATTTTCTGCTTTGCTAAGCATTTTTGGCTTGTTTGAAAATATTTATAATTTTGATGAAATTACATGCAATTTCAATTTTTGATTTACTTTTTTGCCATAAATGAACAATTAATATATATGTGCAACGGCCTTATTGGTAATTTTGAATTTCTTTAAAAATGAAATTGTTTGAGTTCCCTCTTATTGTTTATGAAATTTATTTGAATATGTATTTGAATTTGTAAATTTCAGATTTTTTTTGTTTTGTTATAAAAAAATAATGTTTGTTTTAAATTTTATTTTTGAATAAAAAAGTATTGTGTATAATTTGTTGGTTTTATTGGTTACGATTAGTATAAACTGTGTTCAGGCCATGCATTTTTTAATGATTTTATAAATTTGTATTCAAAGTGCGTTGATTTTCTTTATTATTGATTTTTTGCCAGAAAATTGTATTATTATTGTTGAGCTTTTCCTTCTGGTTTATTTCATTTCGACCAAATAATTAAATACGTTTCAAGATTCTGCGTTTTGAGATACGGCCTTATGAAGTTATTCAGCACTTTTCACATTGTTTAACAGAGTATATAATTATTTAAACATTTGTAATTTTCAGTCACATTCAAATAAGCAAATTATTAACTTTTTTCGTTGTCAGTTGCGTACCGCTTAAGAAAAATCTTTTTGTGAACTTTTTCTTGACCGTTTCTAGCATTTAGTGATAGAAATCTTAACAAAAGAATCGATTTTTCCCGAGTACCTATTTTTTATTAGAAAAGCCCTAATTATATATTATATTAGAAAAGCCCTAATTATAACCTACAAGTTTGCCGAAGACACCTAGTCGATTCGAAAATCACTTGTCGAGATACGGAATTTCCTACATTTACGTACCGTAAGCCGGGTGACATTGGTGGGTTTTCAATTTATTTTTGGAATTTTTTCAACTTTTAACGTTTTTCTTAAGATTATCATTTTTAAAACATGTACTTGGGTAGGCAGTGCAAGTTTTTTCAATAATGTTTAAAAAAAATTATTTTGAATTCCCGGGTGACTTTGATAGTCATAGTTTTTCTTGTTAAAATCAGATTAAATGAACCATCACTAAGGTAGCTGATACATTTTTTAAGAAAAAAAAAACAATTTTTATTTTAAGTTGAAATAATAAGAAAGGTCGAATTGCAAAATCGTATAGAACTACTCAACTTGAAATCCATGCATTTATAAAAAAATAACTGGAAAATAAGAAAAATATTGCAAAAAAAAACGATCTCTTTAAGCTAATTTATTTAATTATGGAATAAACTTCACAAGAAACAATTTATACAAACTATGTTTTGTTGAGTAACAATTGATTTCTTATATTTTTCTTCACGGACATTATAATAAAATGAAACATTAGAATAGAGTTACCAACTTAAATATTCAACATACTCTCTTTTAACCTTTTGCTTTTCCGGAAATATTCCGCTTTCCGATCACGATGGAATTTTCCAGGCATAAAATAGATGATGGAAGCAAACATTTTTTTTCGGTTTGTTGTTTGTATCTCGAACCTTTACGTCGAACTCTATCCAATATGGATGCAACTGATCCGGATAAATGAACGATAAATTCACTAGAAAAAAGGCATATTTTTTTTCTAGCGAGAACTGAGTAATGAAGATTGAAGTTCACTGTAATTTTTTTCAAGTTCAACAGTTGAAATATGGTTGCTGGAATCAATTGTGGTTAGGCTAGGAAAAGTTGTCAGTCATTATTAAGTGTTTCGTTGAAAATTGAAAGTGATATTTTAAAAATTTATTGCTGGATTTTCAATTAATTTGCATGTTTTCATTATAAAGATTTAAATAAGCTCATTTTTTAAACATTCAACTTTCCCTCAGCATAAAAAACTGCAGCACTCAAATGTCATGCCCCGAGGCCATCTTATTACACAGATCCATAAAGTCACCCCGGCCAGATACCACCGCTCCACTTCCTTAATCGGCACCGAGATTGATGGTGGGACCCCAAGGGGCACGTTGTGACCTGAAATAACATGCACGCCCACCACCCACACTTGCACGTGTCCCTCATAGACCCCCCCCCGCCCAATCCTTCGGGCCATTTACCGGAAGGCAAAAGGCAAAGCGAGGAAAAACTCGGAACTGCAACCTAAACGGTTCATGCGGATGGCCTTTTTGCCGTGTGACCTCAGGGGAAGGAAAGTGGGGCGAAGGGAAAGTTTATCGTGAAATGCGACACCACCACGACCGGGGAAAACAAATGGGAGGTAATTTTTCCTGTAACCAGTGGCATTTGTTTGGCGCCTTGGTTGAGTGAATTTTGGCACGTTTACTAACTGGTTTTGGTGGTTGGCGGTAGTGGGATGGAAAATGGGTATATTAGGTAGGGAATATTATCCGGGCAGCAGCATTGTGTTTGAGTTTTTCTTATTTGTCATGTTTAAAAACAATACAGTTGTTTATTCATATTAGTAGTTGTGATAAAAATGGGGAACGTTCATGATTATATTCGCTTGGGCATATTTATTTTTGCTTTTACTAATGATTATGAAAAATTAAACCAATACAAATAAAAAAAACATACAGAGGAAATATACCCATTTTAATCACACTAAGCCGTTCGACCGAATCTCATCACTTTTGCCGTTTTCCGCTATCAAATCAATATTTTCAGATGTATCAACAATGGAGAGTTGCTTGCTCACTTTTATTTGAGCTATTTATTACTTTGGAACAGTCAACAACAATTTATAAAAGCTGTTATTCATGATAAAAAGCTGATAGGCCGAAAAAAACACTTAAAATTTCAGTTGGGTAACAAATGATCGGAATTTTCAAACATTTCGAATGTTATAAATTTTGAAACTTTGAAATTTTAAGTATTTTTAGAAAATACGTAGTTTTGTGAAAATTTTGAGTATTTTCAAAAATGATACTATATTCGATATGTATGAAAAAATCCAATCATTTGATACCCATATTGAAAAGAAATGAAACTTTTTTCTAAAATACACGCAGAAAAATGTTTTGTAGAATCAGCCTGTACGAGGTTTGTTTCAACAAAAAAATTTGCGTTGAAACAAACCTTGGTTTTCTCAATTCCACAAAAATCTTGTGTTGTTTTGAAAAAGTTGCTTTGACGTTTAGCGTTGATTCAACAAAAATCTTGACTTTCAAATCAACAAAATTTTTTGTTGATTCAAATATGCCTTATTTTTCTGCGTGTACTTAGTTTTGTGATTTTTTTTGTATTTGCAAAAAATGTTGTTATTACATTCGAAATATATAAAAAAAATCCAATAACTTGATACCCATATTGAGAAAAAAATGAAATTTTTTTTTCAAAAATACGTAGTTTTGTGAAAAAATCGGTAATTTTTTTAAAAATTGTGCTATAATTTTTGAAATGTATGAAAAAAATTCCGATCGTTTCTGATACCCATACTGTAAAAAACTAAAATTTCGAGTTTTTTTAAAATACGTAGCTTTGTGAAAATTTTACCATCTTCAAAAAAAAAAAATGAAATGTATCGGGATTTCTTTTCTTTTGATACCTAGGGGAAATCTACCCATTTTAATCCTAATAAGCGGTCGTGTATGAATGATGCTGGATAATCTAGAGTCTCCCTTGAATTTTACTAAAACCAAGTACACCAACGAGTAGAGCAAGTTTTTGTGAACATTTCTGTTTATTTTCACTTTCACTTAAAGTTATTCTATTTCTTTACCAAGCATTTAACAAAAAAAAATCCCAAGGGTATTCTAATCGAGGCGAATGCATTGGGCCACGCCCATTTTTCTAATATCGGCTTAGTTCTTTTTTCTTCCAACACTCTGTCGAGCGTTGCCATTTGCGCTGACAGTTCAAACGAACACTCACGAAAAGTGGCATTTATAGGGAAAGTTTCCTGGCATCGCTGGCTTTGCTGCTGGTGGTGTTGACGGCCAGCCTTTGTTCTTTTTTGCCTTCGTCTCTCGCTCGGTTTTCTTCAGCCTTCGAGTGGAATGCAAAGTGAAAATTGAAACGTCAAACGACTTGGCGCGTTTGTTTTTTTGATGGCGCTTGCTAATTTATTACATTTTTCGGGATTATTCTTCAAGTGAGTGCCTTACTAATGATCAAAAGAACATGTTGCCGGTAGTTGGAAGCAATTTCATATCTTAAGCGCCGTGAAAAAGTAAGCAAAAGTGAAAAGTTAATTTTGGCGATATTCATTAAGCGTTTGAGGATTCTCGTGTGTGTCACTGTGTGTGCCAACAAAATGATGAGAAGTGGTCTCGCAAAATACAAATTATGATCAAAAGTGCATTAAATGTGATCTTTTTGGCCAGTAAGTGGCATACATTTGCGTGCTTACTCGAGGCGGTGCTGTTGCTGGTAAGTTTATAGCCCAAATAGTATTTTTGGAGCTTTAATCTAGCATCAAACTCTCCATATGACGAAGATAGGTGTTTGATTGGAAAGGGTAGATTTCCCCTATATTGCAATAACAATAATTTTGAGTATTTTTTGAGAAACATTGCATTTTCAAAATACAGGAAAAATACGTATTTTGTGAGAATGTTTATGTAATTATAAGAGCAATCGATAGCTGACATCAACCCGATTCCAAAACACTATAATTTTTTGATATAAGTACAGTCATGCCCCGGTTTTGCACGCCTCGGTTTTGATTCGTTCAGCTGCCTTGGTTCCGCACGGCACAAAACACTCAAAATTTCAGTTTTTACAATATGGATATCAAACGATCGAGATTTTTTCATACATTTCGAAAGCTGTAACACATTTTTTCGCAAATACTATTTTTTTTACACAACTACGTATTTTGGAAAAAATGCTAAAAATTTCAGTTTTTTACAAAGTGGGTATAAAATGATCGAGATATTTTAATAAGTTTCGAAAGCTTTATTTTTTTTTTGAAAATGCAAATACTATTTTTTTTTAGACAACTACGTATTTTGGAAAAAATGCTAAAAATTTCAGTTTTTTACAGGATGGGTTTCAAATGATCGAGATATTTTAATAAATTTCGAAGCTATATTTTTTTTTAAAAATGCTCAAAATTTTTACAAAACTACGTACATTCTAAAAAGTACTCAAAATTTCAAAGTTTCAAAATTTATTACATTCGAAATGTATGAAAGAATTTCGATCATTGGATAACCATATTGTAAAAACTTAAATTTTGCATATTTTTTTTCAAAAACACGTAGTTTTGTGAAAATTTTGAGTATTTTCAGGAAATGTTGTTATTACATTCGAAATGTTAGAAATCTCAATCATTTGATACCAATATTGCAAAAAAGATGAAATTTTGAGTATTTTTTCGAAAATACGTAGTTTTTTGAAAATTTTCAGCATTAAAAAAAATGAATGACATTCGACATTGCAATAACAAATATTTTGAGGATTTTATAGAGTAAAAAATTGCATTTTCTAAATACAGAAAAAATAAGTATTTTTCTGAAAATTTTCATGTAACTTTAATTACAATGGATAGCTGTCATCATCCCGAATCCAAAACACTAAATTTTTTTTGTTTGCATGATGTTTCATTTGATTATAGCCAATGTCTCCCATATAGCCAAAATCCAATAAGCTCTGTGCTTCAGTTAAGTACTGGGCCGTGCTTAACCGAGGCAGCTGAACGAATCAAAACTGGGGAATTTTTATAAATATTTTTTTAGACTTGAAAAATGAATATTTTGCGCTTGAATTCAGGATGATACAACATCTAGTTGATGAGAAAAAAATTGTGCAAAATTGAGATTTTTGAAAATAACTAAAATATTGTAGATCAACATCTAAAAAAAATCTAAAAAAATCCATTCGATAGAAGGCCAAATGTGTGTAGAAAAATGAGCTTATCAGGTGACATTGAGAGAATCACATTCTTCACAAAATTTTAACCTTATGAGGCTGTTTCTCAGCAATAAGTCTGATCATCAAAGTCAGAAATGGATGATTGTAGAGGATTTTCTCATCTCTACCAAAAAAAAAAAAATTGCATCTAAAATTGATTTTTATTTTTTTTGACAACATTTTTTCAATAAGGCTTGTACAAATATGTTTGAATAAAACCCCCCTTTCCCTTTTAAACCGTCCTGCAAAATCAAGGGGCAAAAATATTATTTCAAACATCTTCTAAATTCAATGGAAATTGAAGTGCAATCAGTTGAAATCAATTAATATGCCTTTAGGATCATTTTGGGCATGTTAGAGTTCATCCAAAAATGCAGGGCTGCGGAGTCGGGTCATATTTCAAACGACTCCGACTCCGACTCCGACTCCAGCTTTCTCAGACTAGCCGACTCCGACTCCGACTCTGGCTCCGGCTTTCAACAAATGGTTGGCTCCGACTCCGACTCCGACTCCGGCCTACCAACTCTAGCCGACTCCGACTCCGACTCCGACTCCAGCTTTCAACAAATGGTTGGCTCCGACTCCGACTCCGACTCCACATATTTTTAAATGTTTCAAAAGTTAGTCAACTATTTTTAGTTAATTATTTTTAAAACATTGATAAATAAGATTATTTGAATACTCTCTAAGCGTCATGTTTTTCTCAAGAAAAATAAGTTCGAATCACAAAACGAAAACAAAATTTCTAGGTTACAAGTTTTATACGTTATGGAAACGGAAATCGAAAATTATCTTCAGTTTTAGAGGCATTTTGAGAAGAACAGTTTTGTAAATAAATTTGGAATTATTTGCTTAATCTCAAATTTGCAAATAATGTATTCAAAGCTAATAAATTTGAATATTAAATTGTTACTTTTGAATGAATAATTAAAAGAAACCTGGCCTTAATGATCTATTGAACATTAAAATTCCATTTGCTCTTTTTCAGGCTGACATTTATAAGAAGCACAGTGACAGGCACCTTGTTTTTAAATGACAATTTTAAACGAAACATTTTTTTTGTTTTTTTTTTACATGGACATCACGCCATGGCGGAAGGAGATTATTATTGCAAATCAATGTATCTGAACAATTTCTTCGTGGAAAGGACGCTTAAGAGGTCCTTTTCAAATATCTGTGACGTAGAAAATATTTTACCCTGGAATTAATTTATTTATTTTAATTTTAAAAATTAATATACATTAAAAAGGAGGCGCACGATACTTCGTGAATCTTCACCTAAAACGAAGCTTTATGAATGATCTTGCGCCTCCATCAAAATATATGAAAAAACTTAAAGTATAATAAATACAAATATCCACAAGTAAAATATTTTCTAGGTCACAAGTATTTCATTTTTTTAAGGTACATTGATTTGCAATGATAATCCCCTTCCGTCATATTGGCGTGGGACATACAGTATGAGAAAATTCTTACGGGTTGATAATATTTTGATTCTGTTTTTTTTATCTATAATATTTGAAAAATAATTTAAAATCCTACATTTTCTTCTATACATTTTTTTATTAGTAAATTTTTGTACTGAAGTCTTGAGATTTGTTCAGCGATAATTTGCAACGATATCAAAATAGTTTACCTAAAATCAACATCAACATCAACATTCAATAATTATTTCAAAATTAGTTACAATTTCTTTTGATATTTTTTGTTAGTTTAAATTATTTTAAATGCAACACTTTGATTTTCTTGTACTCAGTTATAAACAAAATGCGCATGTTGAGTTCCAAGTAAGAAATTGTTATTATCGTTGATTATTTGTTACAAAAGATGAACTTTCAGTGACTCGCTTTATTTGTAACCTAACACTTGGCAAAAATTTAAGACTCTTGAACATTAATTACAATTAGTTAGTTTTTTGTGTGAATGGTTGTGTGAGTCAATGAATGATTGTGTATAATGTTAACTAATAACTTTGTTACAGGATAAGATAACTGTGATTTTCGAAAAATACGCGTACAAGGTCGTCCGTCTGTCTAGGTTTTGTTATTTACCTATTTCCAGTTAGTCAGGTTCAATCTTTCCACAGCCGGCTGTCTAAGAATGAACGTTTTAGATAATTTAAACTTTATTCACTAAATACAAATAATACCGGCGGTTCACGTTGAAAAACTCATTTCTAAAGAATCGTTTATCGAAAGACACGCTGATGTTTAGGATAGATGATTAGCGCGCGTTTTTGATTTTTATTTTTATTCGTTTGTGAGTTGCGGGACCGCGCGGTTACTCTGCAACATTTTTTTTTCTCGGAGCCTTTCTTGATACACATCGCAGCCGAGTTTCTTTGTTCTATGATTCGCGATTGTTTCATGGGAAGATTCGTTCTTAATTGCGTTAGCAAAATATAAATTATATTCGACCTTTCGTTTCCCGCGAAAATACCTTTTAGCATTATAGCTCTTAAAGCACGGTGACAAATTTGTTTCAACACTATTGTTCATGTCCTTCAGATAACATCATAACTAGGCTTAGTGATTTTTCACGCTCGAAAATTGCAAATTTCACGGGGACCTCAATTTCAAAACACCAAATTTCACACAAATTTCGCGGAACTTGAAAAATGTTAAAATAACTCTGAAAATCCTATGTTTAAATCACAGAAACTACTTTTTATGCTTCATTATGTATTATTATGTAAAAAAATCTTCACTAAATTTGAATGCGACAAAAAAATTCTTCCAATTTCCAAAAAAAAAATCCTCCTGGTTATTGGATGGGCTCTATATATAGGCTCTATATACATTTTGAAACAAAATTTAGGGCAAGCGTATTCTCATTTACTGAACTGCTCTTTTAATATTCGACTAACAAAGCTCAAATGTTTTCGCTAATTTGCTTCTGTTATATCATTTTACATTTTATTGAATTTCATATCAAAGCTAGATTTGTCCAGTCAAAATGCGTGAAATAAATTGAATTTTCTGCGTCATTTAGCCCATTAAACATATTTTTTAAGGGTTTTAGCTCATTTGTCAAAAACTCAATTAATAAACATTTTGCAAAAATAATATAATTTTTAACAAAATCGAAATTTTTATTCTAAATGAGAAGAGAAAACAAAAAAGGAGTATTTTTTAACTTTCAAACAAATATCGTTAAAATTTAACAGGCCCAAAAATTTTTTTAATGTTTTTAAAATATGATAATTTGTCCCCCCCCCCCTCCCCCTCCCTTCAAAGTTGGCCCGAAAAATCAGGGGACAAAAAAATATTTTTTTGAAAAACTTAAAAATTTCAATGGATCAACTGAAATAAATTTAAAATTCATTCCCCTGCGTTTTTCATTCCATTTTTAGAATGTTTGGGATCATTTTAAGAATGTTTGGGTTGATTTAAAAATCTTTCGAATTTTTGAAAACTTTCGATGTTTGTTATCGCAATTTTTTTTTTGCTAATTTTTTTTTCCTCAAATCTTACATTTTTTGAAAACTAATGATTGCAAAACTACTGAACTAGTGTAAAATGCATTTTAAAACACTTTTTCCATGCAAATGTTGAAACTATGGCTTGTTATTTCAATATTCATTCTTTTTATTTTTTTTGCCCATATTTGCAATCAATGATTCGAGAAAATTGATAAATTTCACGAATTTCACGCCGTCTACGAAACCGTCAAAAATCATTAACCCTATATTAGTAATAAAACCAGGGTATTCACTCGCTTAATTCTACAGTAGTTCATAAAATTATTTTTATTCCTTTTTAAGTTTGATAAGTTATTTTATGAAAAATCGTTGCATTTTCACACAAACATAAAATTTCACGGGATTTCGCGGAAAAAGCCAAATTTCGCGGATTTCACGCTATCCGCGAAATCGTGAAATTTCACTAACCCTAATCATAACTCATCATTAATTAATTTGTCGCTCATCTTATAATAATTTAAAAGTATAATTAGTCTCAGGTCAACTCTACGTAAATATGTTACGCTGAGTATAATATTTCACTTTTTAATTACACATAATTTTGATTCTCTCTTTCCACAGCCGTCTGTCTAAGATTGAATCATTTATGCTAAACTCAACAGCAAATAAACGGGAATAGTCTCATCCGCAGCATCCGATTGTTTGCCTTGAGAATAATAACCACCCTATTAAACAAAATTTATTGATTATTGGGTCACATCATCATCTTCTATGATGAATCCTGGCCATTACCCTTTCCCACTAACACAATCCCAAGTAGAAGTAGTTTTCCGGCACACGCGGGGGTGTGGATATCGTATAGAACCCACCCTTGGTAGCAGCCTGTGCTAACTAACATTCCCGTCCCAATTCCCCCGAGATCTACAAACTGACATGGCGGGCGCCGTTGGTGGCCAATGACTGTTACCTATTTGTTCCAGATCTAGTTTTGATGATCTTGATGTTTTATCTTTTCAGCGCATTCCTACATGCTGTTGATAAGGGAAACACCATTAGATCGTTGAAGCGTATGATCGTTGAATTGATAGGAAATTACGGCCCTGTTCAGCAACGGAGAAGGACAACCATGGGTGGTCTCTCATGCTCATGCTCATGCTCAAAAGATGAACTTTCAGTGACTCTTTTTCGATTTCCAAAAACAGTAATTACTATTTGTAATCTTTTTATGTACCTCGTAATTTTTTCCTAAAAATGATTTAACTTAAAACCTCCAAGACATTCGCTATGGGGGTAAAAGATGACTGTGTATGTTCTTTTTTCAGAAAGAAATGGATGAAATTTGGTCAAATTTGAATTGGAAGGGCACATAAATATAGGCAAAAGGAAGCAGTCAAGAATCAATTAGATATGTCTGACTACATAACCAATATTTTTTATATATTTTTTTTAATTATGATACTACATGCTTGGGTAAGAGGTTATCATTTAGTAATTATAGTGAAATAACACAATTAGAGCTTTCCAATACCAATAAAAAGCTTCAAAAACATAATGGCATCTAATAAATCTCTTTTAAAAAATGAAAAATTGGCGACGCATTGCATGCGTTGTATAGTAAATACTGAACAATAAAAAACATATTTTTTGTTGAATTTAAGATAACTCCGACTCCGACTCCGACTCCGGGTTATCAGAAATCTTCGGCTCCGACTCCGACTCCGACTCCAGCTCTTAAAATTTAGCCGACTCCGGCTCCGACTCCGACTCCAGCTGTTCGAGTTTTGACGACTCCGACTCCAGGTCCCCAAAAAGACCCGACTCCACCGACTCCGGCTCCGACTCCGACTCCGACTCCACAGCCCTGCAAAAATGTTTAGATTTTTTGTAAAATTTCGATGTACAGTAACGTAAATTGTTATGTTTTCGTCAAATTACACTTTTTTTTTGAAAACTAATGATTGCAAAACAACCACACTAGCATAAAATGCATTTTGAAGCACATTTTTTTCCTAAATTTTGTGATTACCTTTAAAGGCCTTTTCGATTGGGTGCCAACCACAAATGACGTAGCTTTTTTGCGGGGATTTATGAAAAAATACTTTTAATTCAAAATCAACACTTTTTGTTTGGATCATCATACACCCTCACACCAATGAACCAATTTTGCATGGGATTTTTTTTTATTTCCGTAATCTACAATTTTCATTAATTTTAAAATCCATCATGCTTGAAAATAAAACCATTTTCAACTGTGAAAATTCAAAAATTTGCTCCAGCGTCAGAATCGATGAATTTCACTCGAACATCCATAATAAATCATCTGCGCTCTTTCACCAGGTGCTCAAAACTGACAACAGGAAATAATCCAGTTCCAAACATAAACTAGGATTGTCGAGCAAAAAGCTAGTGTGTGTGTGTGTGTGGGGGCTTTGTCAGCAGCATTCCCGAACAGGTAAATCGACATGTGAGAGAGACGGTGGTTGAATTCTTTCGTAATTCTACTAGAATTCTATTTGAAATTGTGTTTTTGAAATTGAAATAAAAAATGCAACATTTCTTTTATTTTGTTACTTCTATTTTTTTGTACTGTTTAAAAAGTAAACACAAAATAAATCCTGCAACACCACACATTTCGTCCTCGTGCCCCCAGTTTCGAATTGCAGCAATATTTTATTTATTCCAGGCACAAAGTTGTACTCCAATAAACAAATAAATCACTAACTTTCCCTATGGTACTCTCGACGGTGGTGCTGCAACCATTTCCCAAGTTTTCCCCTCTCCCACAAGGACTTTATGTAGTTCAACGTGTCAAACTTGAGCAAGGGTGGCGCGGAAGGGGTTGGGTTGTGCACTAGTGAAACATATTTGTATAGTTTGCCACGTGTCCCCCCTCCACTTTCCCACGTGTTTCCTCGCGTGCCGATGGGATGACACAAGATAACCATATTTTATTTCACACCTCGTAATGGCAAGTCCTTTCGTGTGTGCCTTTACACGATCCCGTGAGCCCATTTTCCTGGGGACTGAACATTTTCCAATTTTCCATTTCGACGGAAGACGATCGATCATTTATCGATTGCCGGTCGTCGTTGGCTCGACAATGGGGCGAAATTATAGTAATTGAGTCGGAAATGATACAATAAAAAATTATAAATTTATACGCCGTCCCGGTCAGGAACGCCCGATTGGGGACTCTGAGCATACAACAAAAAAGAAGAAGAACCGATGCTATTCAACAGCTCATAACAAGCTTCACAATGGTAGAATTCAGCGAAAATAAAAATCAGTTCACATGTATGACGATGATAATGGGGGATTCATCGAAAGTGGATCGAGCGTTGTTATTATTGGAATAAATTATGGGGAACGTAATTTACCGATATAGTACAAATTACCGTGAATAACAATGTATCGGAGGCGGAGCTTAACGAGATGGATTTTTTGTAGCTAAATTTAATTCGCCTTTGATACAATATGTTAGTTTGATGGGTTGTGATATCATATTCAGAATTATTTTTATAATAACACTTGATCTGCCCACCATTGAAAAAACGGCTAATATCCACTTTTGGCAAAAATGAGATATCAACACCAGGCAGTAGAGAATGTTCCAACACATCTCCTGGAACTTGAATTTCACTGAAATAGTGTTTAGACTCGGCTGCCGATGCGAAAAACCAAACGGCTAATATGCCACTCTTATGGGAAATTGCCTTGACGGAGATTTTGTGACAAACACTTAAACGCGTTTTTCTCGGAATACTTGATTTGGCATAATAGCCGAATTTTCAATTATGGGCAGATGTCTTTCACATAATATTTTAATATTTTTGTTAAAATTCTTATGTGCTCTTAACTTATAATTTTCAAAGCATCGGAATGATCGCCAAACGTTTGTCTTTTTTTTTCTTATTTTAAAGTATTTAAAGTTAGTGTTAGGCATAAAATTAGTCATCATTTTTCATATATTTTTGGCGAGTCCTTCACTAAATGATTGAATGTTCTTACAAATTGTAAAAATTGAGCTGAGAGAAAGTCAACCTTCTTAGATAAAAAAAAATCCAATGGTGAGAAGAACTCCTAAATTTTTTAAATCCAGGGTTTGATGATTTTATTTGGTACATCACTTTTTATATTTTCTGGGGTTTACTTTAGCCATGGCAAACATGAAAATAAAACATTTTTTGGAAAATAGGGCAGTAAAGGGTTAACTTTGAGTGCTGATTTTTTCGGAACAGTTTTTGAAAAAGAGAATGAAACCATTTTTTTATTGCAATTCCAAAAATCATAATTTGAACACAATTATAGGACAAATATGTTCATTAGGGTGCCCAGAATATGGGACTTTTTCTTAAAAGATCGCTTTACAAGCTGAATATTATTCCTCGAGCTATTTTTGGACTCTGGGCACAATATGAGCAAAATCGGTCAACATTTCCCCATTAGTAAAGTTTGTATGGAGATGTTCTCTACGAAATTGTTTTTTTCATTAATTTTAATTTTTGTTTTTTTTTAATAAGGCTGAAATTTTTTGGTGCATTCGGTATGCCCAAAGAAGCCATTTGCCTCATTAGTTCGTTCATTTAATTTTCCATACAAATTTGGCAGCTGTCCATACAAAAATGATATGTGAATATTCAAAAATCTGTATCTTTTGATGGATTTTTTTGATCGATTTGGTGTCTTCGGGTATGGATATGGACTACACTGAAAAAAATTATACACAGTAAAAAAAATGTGAAGATTTTTCATTTCACTTTTTGTCACTAAAACTTGATTTGCAAAAAAAAAATATTTTTTTTTTATTTTATGTTATGTTTTAAAGAACATCAAATGCCAACTTTTCAGAAATTTCCAGAATGGGCAAAAAATCTTTGAGCGAGTTATGATTTTTTGAATCAATACAGATTTTTTAAAAAAATCGAAATATTGGTCGCAAAAAATTTTCAACTGCATTTTTCGATGTAAAATCGAATTTGCAATTAAAAAGTCCTTTAGTGAAATTTTGATAAAGTGCACCGTTTTCAAGTTATAGTTATTTTTAGTTAACTTTTTTGAAAATAGTCGCAGTTTTTCATTTTTTTTTTAATTAGTGCCCATGTTTGCCCACCTCTGAAGGTTAAAAAAACAGGAAAATTGAAGTTTTTTAAGTCTCACCCAAACAACCCACCATTTTCTAATGTCGATATCTCAGCAAGTAATGGTCCGATTTACAATGTCAAAACATGAAACACTCGTGAAATTTTTCGATATTTTCGAAAAAAATCAATAAAATCAATACTTACATTTTAAACGGGCCAAACATTCAATATTACGCCTTTTTGAAATGTTAGTCTTGATTTTAAACATCAATTTTCCTGGTTTTTAACCCTTGCATGGCAATATCTCAGCAACTAAGGGTCGTATCAACAAAGTTCAATAAAGCAAAATATAAAGAATTTCCTCAGCTTTTCAAAAATATTTTTTTCAGAGGTGGGCAAACATGGGCACTTATTAAAAAAAAACTGCGACTATTTTCAAAAAAGTTAACAAAAAATGGCTATAACTTGAAAACGGTGCACTTTATCAAAAATTCACTGAAATACTTTATGATTGCAAATTCGATTTTACATCGAAAAATGAAGTAGAAAAATTTTTCCGACCAATATTTCGAGTTTTTGTAAAATTCTGTATTGATTAAAAAAGTCATAACTCGGTCAAAGAAATAAAAAAAAATAAAAATAGTGATTTTTTGCAAATCAAGTTTTAGTGACAAAAAGCGAAATTAAAAATCACCAACTTTTTTTTACCGTGTATATTTTTTTTTCAGTGTAGTTCATATCCATACCTACAACTTTGCCGAAGACACTAAATCGATCAAACATTGTATGGAAAATTAAATGAACGAACTAATGATGCAAAATGGCTTCTTTGGGCAGACCGAAGGCACCAAAAAAGTTTCAGCCGGATTAAAAAATACAAAAATTAAAATTAAAGAAGACCGATTCCGTAGAGAACTGCTCCTGAATCATCCATGCGAACTATCGTTGGATAGGTTTTTTATCAGACCTTGCCGATGAGCCTCAAATATTGAAGGTCTGCGAACCCTATCAAAAGAAATTCGAAATAAAGTTGATTTGTTAAACATGTTAAGGGGGAATGTTGTTATTTTTACTGAATGTGTTGACTTTATGAATGTGTGGAAGGCATCAACCACCTAAAGGTGGATTAAGTAACGTTTTTAAGTTTTATGTTTAATCAACTAAATAATTAAATGTGTTTTAACAAAAATTAAAACTTGAACTGAAATTATGTCAATTGTGTAATCATTTTTGAACATGAGAAAAAAAGGTGTTTTTCAATAATTTGCAGCCTGAAACGGTGATGAGATAGAAATTTGGTGTCAAAGGGACTTTTATGTAAAGTTAGACGCCCGATTTGATGGCGTACTCAGAATTACGAAAAATCGAAAAAACACTAAAAAAGTTTTAAAAACCCTGCAATTTTCCGTTACTAGACGGTAAAAAATTTAAGAACATGTTATATTATGGGAAATTTAATGTACTTTTTGAATCTACATTAACACAGAAGTGTCAATTTTTCGTTTAGAACAAAATTTTTCATTTTAAAATTTTGTGATTTTTCTCATTATGAAGGGTTATTTTTTGGAGTATAACAATGCTATACAAAGTTGTAGAGTAAACAATTACAAAAAAATGATTTACAAAAATCAGGGATTTGCTCATAAACATCACAACTTATCGCGATTTTACGAAAAATAGTTTTGAAAAAGTTACTTTTTGCGTTACTCTTTGTTTCGTTGTCCGTGTCTGTCGCGGGTGATCATTGGTGAGAAGAACTCCTTAATTTTAAGAAAATCGTGGTTTGATGATTTTATTTGGTTAATTCCTTTTTATATTTTTGTTGGCCATGGCTGAACATGAAAATAAAACGTTTTCTGAAAAAGGGGCAATAAAGGTTTCACTTTGAGTGATGGATTTTCGGAAAAAAATCTAGAAAGGAAGAACGAAATTATTTTTTTGTTCAATTTTTTTTGAAGCTTTTTCAACTATCTTATTTTGTACTTTCGCTTTAAATCAGACTTACCCAACCTCCGGCCCTTGACGGCTTTTCAAAAGAGTTCTATAACCGGCCCATAAACTGCTCATGAAATATTCAATAAATATATTGATTGTCTGAATTAAAAAAAATAGCTTAAGATCAAATTTTCACATATTGTTTAACCAACATAAAGGGGCCACGCGGCCGTTTTTTACAAATTGAGTTATTTTGTATACTTGTGTTAGCTCTGCTGAGCTTCAGTGACCTATTTTTACGCAGGCTAGCCATGCGTGAGGTACCTCAGCTTGAATCGACAAGCCCCGCCCTGAAGAACGTTTGCATCAATCGGATTCAAACGTTATTTAACCCCGATTTTGATTTTTCATAAAATTTTCAAATATTATTACAAAAAATAGGATTTTTTTGTTGTTTTTATTACATTTGCAATAAAAATTTGCTGATAAAACGTATTGTTTGAATTTTGACTATGTATTTTTTAAATGTCTTCGTTTCAAATTCTCATTTTTTTATGTTTGAATGTAATTCTTATCACTTCTATATTGATATTTTTAATCTGAAAAATGGTGTAAAAACAAAATTATCCGTTTCGTAAAATTGTGATTTATATGAATAAAATTGGATTGTTGTCTAAAAATGTTCAAAAAGCCACTAAATTGAAATTTCTTACAGTTTTAACTAAGTTTACTAGAAATTGAAGTTAATATATTTTTCCTGAATAACTTTTCAGTGATAAAGTTTTATTCGAATCCAAATTTCGTTTGAATAAATTTTATCATGTCTAATCGGTATTTTTCTGATGTGTTGAGGAAATTAAACTTTAAAAAATTGCAACGACCAATGAAATTTGAATGTTTTTAATAAAAAATGATATCAGAGTACCTATTTAATTGCAATCGACAAAAGCTTTACAATTTCAAGCGAATAAAAATTGAAATAAATCTAATAAACACATTTTCGAAAGTTCTCTTTTTTTTGCATTATTTAAATCAAGAAACATGAATTTTATTTGCAATACCAGTTCATTTATTTGTGTACATAAATTCAAAGTTTTTATCAAACCGTTTAGAATATGTACACATTTTTTTATTTTATTCTTTATTTTTGGTTTACTTAAGCTTTAACAAATAAAAATAGAAACGCAAAAACCTTTAAACTTCTCTATTGATTTAAAATCAACTTTGAAATTGAAATAATAGTTTATGCAAAAAGTTGCAAAAAGACGATTTTTTCAACATGAATCTTACATTCTTCCAACGGGGTTCAACAAGTTCCAAGTTATTTTATTCAATTAACCATGAACCACCCTTAATTTGAACAAAACCAAAAGGTTTGCGTTTACAACAATGATTATAAACTTCACATTTTTTCGGAAATAGTAGTTTATGCAACAAGTTGCAAAAAGAGGATTTTTTCAGCACGAGTCGTACATTTATCCAACGAGGTTCACCGAGTTGGATAAATACGAAGAGTGCTGAAAAAATCATGTTTTGCAACGAGTTCCATACAACATTTTTTGCAATTCCAAAAAACACACACTGAGTGAAATTTGAAGTCAAAATTTCATGTATTTTGTCAATAAATCGTTTAAATCAAAAAAATGTTGAAAAGTGTTACTTTTCGAAACAAGTGCTGAAAAGTTCAACTTTTCAGCACCCATTTGAGTGCTGAAAAGTAGAACTTTTCAGCATTTATATTGAAAAGTGTTGCTATTCGATTCTGTTATTTTTGGTACAGAAAAGTAGGCTATTTCGTCGTTCAAGAATGACAGGAAAAGTAAGTAGTTTCACGACGGAATTGCAAAAATTTATTTTCGGAAGAGTTCATGTACCTGGTAAGGCCAATCTTTTGATCTTATTGATACACAGGGTGGCGACCTTCTAGGGTGTCAACCAAAATCTAACTTTGGTGGATGTCGTTTAAGGGCTCCGGCAAAGTTGTAGAGGAGCCAATTTCATGAATTTTGTCGAAGACGTCAAATTTCTAGCTCTTGATCTGCTCGAGATATACGCCATTTTGCGTTTTAGCGGCCTACTATGTTCTGAGGAGTGTGTTTAATGTGATTTTGTGCCTATTTTCAAATTGATTTGTTTTCAAAATTACGCATTTTGTCACGAAACCGAGCAATGCAACTGTGTTTTTATGATAATTTTACAAAAAAATGACCAAAAATCTATTTTTTGACACATTCAATTCACGTTCAATTCTAAAGGCAGATTCAGATTCGACGGGAAAAATTATATGGATAAACATAAAGTTGGAACATTTTCGAATTACGTTAGGTTGGTCCCAAACACTTTTCCCTTAAAAATTAGACATTTTAAATATAGATGTCTTGAGTTTTAAGAAAATTACCTCTGGGTTTTTTTCAGCATTTATAGCGCTAGATCTCCTCTTTCGAATGCAACATGGTGCTCAAAATTTGGGCGGCGCCTTTTTGAGATATTTGAGTTTTAAATATGTATCTTTTTAACCTTATAAAAACTGTAACTTTTGACTTTTAAGTCCATATTGACTTGTCAGAAAAAAATGTTCGTTTTGCAAAGCTTTAAAAGTGCTCCCAACATCGCTTTTCTCTAAAACACAACAATAAATTGCCACGTTCAAAAAAATGATTTTTAATGGTTTGCTTTCGTAAATTTAGACGTTGAAGGTGTAGATTGCGAGATAAAATGTTGGTGTCTTGGACAAAGTGGCTTGGATTGGTAAATTTAACAACTTTCTACAAGACGGAAAAATTCCTAAAAAACATTTCTGAAAAGTTAGATGTTCAAAATCACCCTAATTGTGAACCAGCCTAATTTTGAACCAAACCAAAACTTGCCCTATTCCATTTGCAACAACTCTTCTGAAGACTTTGAAGCTTTGAAACTTCGACATTTTTCGGAAAATGCATTTTACACTGTGTCCAGAGAACCATTTTTTTATGACAAGCATGATAACCAAATAAAATAAAAAATTTTGATTTTTGATAATATTGCGAAACCATCTTTAGTAAAAGTATTTCAAATCAGCCGAAAATTAAAACAAATTGATTGAAAACTTAAAGAAAAATAGAGATTTTCATTTTGTAATTCTGTCGTGGAATTTAGGGAACCTAAAAATTAGAAATGTACATTTTGAACTTGCAAAATGTTTTAAATTTCATTCATCATAGAGTTTCAAAAGAAAGTTATCGGTATTGAACTTTCATTATGTAGATTCAGAGATTTTATTTTCAGGCAGTAAAGATTCTCAATATTTGTTTTTTCAAAACTTGATTTTTTGTACATGATTTAATTTAATAAACTTTGCTTCAAAATACCAAACTCTTGAAACAATTTACCCTGCAATTCCTTTACAACTCCGACTCATCGTCACAGTAACCATCCCATGCATGGCAACGCTACGGCAGGGTCTCCCACATGCTTCCATGCAGGCCCATCACGTTCCCAGCGTACTTCCATTGGGGGCCACCCACATCCCACAAAACCGTGGCCCACCGCGCATTTCTGAGCACTTTCCAAAGCAAACAATACCTCTTCATCGAGAAAGGGGGGGAAAGAGAAGCCTAACGAATCGGTTTCATCGTGCTGCTGGAGACTGGGTCGGGAAATGCGATTTAATTTTCATTGTCCTGGCACATTTCCAGCTGACGGTTCGGTGGGTGGTGTGGGGTGGTCACTGTTGACCAGCAGCAGCAGCAGAGGAGGAAACCCTTCAAATCTGTGCATAGTTAAACAGTGCACCATAATTGTGCTGAATTGCGTTGGCGATTCATCCGATGGATCCACTAGCCGGGTTCGGCTATCTTTTGAATTGTAGGTTTGGGTAAATTGTGCCGTTCTTCATTTTTCAACACATTTCTTCTAAAGAATTTTAAACAAGAATGTTTTTTTTTTTTTTCAAAATGTGTATAGAGTCCTTTGTGCTGAAAAATTTACTTTCGTAAAATTGAATCTTCAGACTTAAAAATATTTATTAATATAACTGAAATGTGTTGTTCCAAATTAATATATTTTTTTTCCTTTTTTGAATTTTCAGGTAATTACACTGATGTGTTACTTTGTTACACCCCCGCTACGGTAAGCATTCGCCCAAACCTCGCAGTCATCAACGGTGTGGTCGTCGAAAATGGAAATCGATTTCCATTTTCCATGGACCCCATCCGCCCGGTATTAGCATCTCTGAGTGGCGAGATCCTACACTAGGACGGCACCCTTCCCCCAAACCATATCACGGAACAAACTCCTCGTTGGAAGCGTCCCCGTTGTCCTGGTACAATGTACACCAGGAATGTCGAAAAGAAGGACACTCCGTTCTGGGAGTCAAATTTGAAATTCATATTTGAAGAGATGAGGATAAAATCTGACCCTTTTGGAATCCTTCCTCCTCTATGGCTTCCCCTTGGTACGCAGACACACTGGGGTGTAAAAAGTGCCCTCACCTCACCGGCGTGGGAGCCAAGTGACAGTTTGGATCATAAATTTATGGTCTGAAATTGCTAATCTTGTTGAGCTTCAGAACTGAAGGAAAATTTGAATGACTTTTTGGTCTATTAAAATATGTTTTTAGTTTATTTTTTTTAGTCTGGGTCATACAAAAATGCAGAAATTTGTATGACCCAATGTCACCCCCAGACCCAATGTCACCCCTTACAAATTCGCAGTGAAATATTTTCATATACAGCCATTCCACATCAAACAGGAAGTCTCCCAATCAAAAGTGCTCCGATTTGGCTCAAATTTGAAGTGGGGGTTCTTTGATCCAAATAATTAGACCCGAAATTTTTGGTTTGGCGATTAAGGTGCTCCTATCTGAAATAGGGTGATCCAAAAAATTGCGTTTTTCGTCGATTTTCGCAAAAACCACATTTTTTTCAAAAAATCATATCTCCGGAACGGCTGAACCAACTTTAGAGCTCTACCTTTAAAAAAAGTTATTGGCTGAGCTTTTAAGGAAAAATATGTGGAGGTTCGAAAAAGCTAGCTGAACATTGGAAAAGGTCCTATGAAAACTTAATTTTCTAATTTGAATGTCTCGGGATCAAAGAATTCATATCTGAAAATATTTTTATCTGATTCCGTGTAATATTTTACATAACATATCCAAAAATTGCGAATATCCATTAACGTGATTCGGAGATATGGATTAAGGGGTTACATGCATGTAAATTGGCAAAAAATGTTAGAGGTTGTTTTGAGCAGACACTTAAACATTTTTTCAAATCTGTTTTCAGGGCATTAAAATTTACCTTTTTAAACTATTAACAACACAAATTTCAAGACATTTGGCAGTATCATTGCCGAGATATAGCTATTTGAAGTAAGCAGTTTCAAAAAAACGAGTGCCACGATATCTCAACACTGTTTTGACCAAATCGGCTCAAAATTTTGGCGAAGCCTCGCAAAACCGGTCCCGTGTGCATGACGATGGCCGATTTTCAAAAAGTTCATTTGAAAAAAAGATAAAAATAATATTAAGTTTTTCATATTAAAAATTGCCACTTTTTCATTTTTGTATTTTTTTAAAATACAAAATTTTAAAATCGGGCTTCGTCATGCACACGGGATATGTCTTGCGAGTCTTCACCCAAAATTGCAGCTAATTTGGTTCATTCCATATCGAGATATCGTGGCACCCGTAAATCAACTCGATGTTTGACAGTTCGCTTTGCGCATGGCAAGATTTTAAGCTTAAATCGTCTCTCACTCATTTTAATCATGAAATATCTTCATGAAACTTTCAGGAGTGATTGAAAATCATCTTTGAAGCGGATTCAACCAATTTTTTCCATAATGAAATTTTGTGATTTTCTACAAGTATGTAACCCCTTAATAATAACTCATAAATCATTCAAGAAATCATACCTCCATGCCAATTTAATAATTAAAATACGCAACTTTTGGTACCCAAACATGTATAGGTCATCGCTGAAATTTTCAAGTTATCGCAGTTTTAGTGAAAAAGTCGATTTTTTGCCATTTTCGTCTTTTTCCCATTTTTGCGCGTGGCGCGTCGAAAAACCCAATTTTTGTTTTTTTAATCGTATCTCAGAAAATTAAAAACATAACTTCACCATTTTTTGATATGTTATGTCAAATTTTCGAGGAATCAGGTAAAAATATTTTCAGACATAGGCTCTTTGGTCCCGAAGCCTTCAAAACAGCATTTTAAGTTTTCATACGCCCTTTTCAAATGTTAAGCTAGATTTTTGAAACTTTTTACTATTTTTCCCAAATAGCCAAACTAATTATCTTTCTTTTGGGTATAAGACAGCTAAAATCGGATAAATTGGCGCGGAGATATGATTTTTTTTAAAGTGGCCATTTTTGGACCACCCTAACTCGGCGTTGGTCACCCTAATGGCCAAACAAATAAATACGGGTCGAAATATTTTGGCCAAGTAACCCCCAGAAAAGTTTTGAGCCCGAGCGGAAAACTATTTTTTCGAATCATGCTGTTTTCGTGGATTTTTAAAGATTTTTTTCGCTTTAAATGTTAATATGCATATTTGTAAGCTACCTTTTTTATGATACTTTAGTGACAGTGATAATATTTAACATTTTGTATAAGCAAATTGGAAGTTCACCGCAAGTTTTTTCGTCCCATCTTAAAATGTTCAAGTAAGAATCGTAACCTGCGTACTACCTGAGCAGGGGAAAAATAGTTACTGAGATATTGGCATTAGCAAATGTGGGTTTGCATGAGCCTGAAAAAAAAAAATCTTGTTTCTTTTATTCGCTGTGTTTAGAAACCAAAGGTCCAATCATCAATGTCTCTTAGGCAATTTTACTTTATTTTTTTTTAAATTTTCGAAAAATATTGTGGTCTCTTTTTTTTAAAACGAAAAACTTCAAATATGAAATCAATCTTTCAGTGGTCACATCTTGAAAACGGGGCACTTTATCAAAAAATCAAAAAGGCGACCAACAATATTTTATGCATGAAATTTTGGTATTTTCCAAAAAAATACTATTTAAAAAAATGTTACTCGCCGGCTAAACAATTAAAAAAGTCTCAAAAATGATTAAATACGAATTTTGGGAAATCGAGTTGTTGTGAAAAAAGTAAATTAAAAAATGGGCAAACTTTTTTTTTCCACGAATCTATTGTTTTCTGAATAGTTCTCATCAATACCTACAACTTTGTTTAAGACATGACAAAAACTTTAAATAAAATATGTACCAGCCTTACGTTAGATTAGATTAGATTAGATTAGATTAGATTAGATTAGATTAGATTAGATTAGATTAGATTAGATTAGATTAGATTAGATTAGATTAGATTAGATTAGATTAGATTAGATTAGATTAGATTAGATTAGATTAGATTAGATTAGATTAGATTAGATTAGATTAGATTAGATTAGATTAGATTAGATTAGATTAGATTAGATTAGATTAGATTAGATTAGATTAGATTAGATTAGATTAGATTAGATTAGATTAGATTAGATTAGATTAGATTAGATTAGATTAGATTAGATTAGATTAGATTAGATTAGATTAGATTAGATTAGATTAGATTAGATTAGATTAGATTAGATTAGATTAGATTAGATTAGATTAGATTAGATTAGATTAGATTAGATTAGATTAGATTAGATTAGATTAGATTAGATTAGATTAGATTAGATTAGATTAGATTAGATTAGATTAGATTAGATTAGATTAGATTAGATTAGATTAGATTAGATTAGATTAGATTAGATTAGATTAGATTAGATTAGATTAGATTAGATTAGATTAGATTAGATTAGATTAGATTAGATTAGATTAGATTAGATTAGATTAGATTAGATTAGATTAGATTAGATTAGATTAGATTAGATTAGATTAGATTAGATTAGATTAGATTAGATTAGATTAGATTAGATTAGATTAGATTAGATTAGATTAGATTAGATTAGATTAGATTAGATTAGATTAGATTAGATTAGATTAGATTAGATTAGATTAGATTAGATTAGATTAGATTAGATTAGATTAGATTAGATTTCCAATGTCCTGTAAAATGTCGACAATTTGCGCATTTAGTTTGACATTCTTAAATTCATGCCCTCGACTGTTCTCGATTGCCCACTAAGAGATGAGTCCAAGTTGGAAATTCAAAGTTTTTCAAGAATCCTCAACCCCCTTTCGTTTTTCAAAAGAGTTGGTCCATTCCCCACAGGCGCTCCACACAACCCTGCGGGACACTCTTAGCGAGTATAAAAGGGCCAGGATCGGCAGCAGTGGGTGGGGATGGACACTTTTTCCGAGAGAGGGGTCAAAAGCTGCAAAAGTGGGCACAAATTTACAACTGAAAGCAATAAATTTCGTGCTTTGAATAAGACCTAACCTTTCGAACCTGGCTAATCCGGAATGGTCGCCGTCGGGGTGGCCAGCACACTACTACAGTTGCTTGCCGTCGGCATCATCAGATGTGACTCCCGGGGGTCCAGGTTACGGTTGAACAGTTGCGAGAAATGGCCGAAATTTTGGGGTTTTGAATGGTTTGTTTCCTGGGTTTTTAGTAGATGGTTTACTTGTGGAAAAACTTAAATGTTTTAAAAAAATTCAAAAAGTTATTTGTTCCGGATTTACTGCAGGAATTCTTAAAAATATAATTTCCAAATTTCAATCCATGTTTTAAAGCAGAAAGCAATTTCTGAATTTCGCTTCGTTGTAAAATACAGATCTACATTTACCGGTGTAAAAAACTGCGTGGGAAAAAAACGAAAAAAAAAGTACCTTTACCACCTCGTACCCCCTCCCTCCGAAGTAAGCTCAGCAGGAAAGCTCTCCACCGCCGGTTGCGAGGGCAAAAACGCTTCGGAATCGATTGCCACCGGGGGTTTTCCGCTGCAAAATGTGGTCACGTCGGAAAATTGGTTCGATCCGGCAAGTGTGGACCTTCCATGCCGGTGATTTTCAATTAGCCGAGCCGAACCCAGGTGGTGATTCCCCCTCGGGTGAAGTGGAGAGCAGTGCACTCTGCCGAAACGGTTGCCAAGTGAAAACAGATCTTTGAAGTTGCCATGGCGCGGTGTGGAAAAGCGATTTTCTATCGAATTGGACCACCAGTCAGTCAGTCAGATTCTGGTGGATTTCGGTACTCGGGGAATTTCGGGAATTGATTCCCGAGGGGTTCTGGGAAAGCTGTTGCGGGTTCAATATTGACTAATTAACACCCGTTTTTGGTGAGTGGTTTATTTTGTTTTGAGTTTCGTGGGTTTATTAAGCTTAGGCAAATTGAGAAGTGTGTTGGAAAATTATGGTTGAACTCGAAAAAAAAATATCATGGATTACTATTCAATTGTTATTTCACCTCAAAATTATAAGCTTTACTGAATGTTTGACGATTTTGAAATGTTAGTCTTGCTTTCAAAAACATCAGAAAATTTTTTTTTTCATGTTTTAACATAAAAAATCGGATCATTAGATGATGAGATATCAACATTATAAAATGGTGGGTTGTTTGGGTGAGACTTAGAAAACATCAATTTTCCTGTTTTTAAATCGTTGCATGGCAATACCTCAGCAACTAAGGGTCGTATCAACAAAGTCCTAAAAAGCAAAATAAAGAGAATTTTCTGAGCTTTTCAAAAATATTTTTTTCAAAGGGTGGCGCACTTATTAAAAAAAAGAATAATACGATTATTATCAAAAAACTTTCCTTAAAAAGGCTAATGGCTATAACTTGAAAACGGTGAAATTTATCAAAATTACGTACTTTAGTGAAATTGAAATTTGATTGCAAATTCGGTTTACATCTAAAAATGAAGTTGAAAAATTGTTGCGGCCAATGTTTCGATTTTTTGAAAAAAAAAAATAGTATTGATTCAAAAATTCATATCTTGGTCAAAGATTGTTTGCACATTCTGGAAATTTCTGAAAAGTTGGCATTTGATCAAGGTTGTTAACGATAAAATTATCTAGGTTCGATAACGATAACGATAGTTCTATCGTCATCGTTATTCCGATATTTCTATCGGCGATAACTTTATCGACGATAACGGTCGATAACGGACGATAACGGACGACAACTTATTTATGTATATTTGTAAAATTGACTAAGACCAACCAAATTATGTTGAATTTTCAACCTTCCTCTGAGTTAAAAAATTATTTGATAATATGGTTAGTTTCAAAGTAACACTAAAAAAAAACACAAAATACCGTATTTTTCTGATTTGCAATATCAAACAATTCGAAATTTTGCATGCATTTTCACTGTTTCAGAATTTTTTGAACGCCATATTGCATAACCATATTGCAAATCATGCAAATTTGAGTACTTTAAAAAAACATTCGGTATTTTGTGAACATTTTTAGTATTTCATTCACAAAATTCTAAAATAGTGAAAATGCATGCAAAATTTTGAATCGTTTGATACCCATAATGCGAATTATAAAAATATGATTATTTTCGAGAAAAATACGGTATATTATGAAAATTTGAGTATTTCATTCAAAAACTCCAAAAGATTAAACTACTTGCAAAATTTCGAATCATTTGATTCCCATATTGCGAATTATATATTTTTTTAGTATTTTCGAAAAAATACGATATTTTGTATAATTTTTTTGTATTTCATTAAAAAACTCTTAAACAGTTAAAATACATGCACAATTTTGAATCGCTTGATACCCATATTGCGAATTATTAGAAAAATCATTTTTTTCGAGAAAATACATTTTTTGTGAAAATTTGAGTCATTCATAACAAAAAACTCTAAAACAGTTAAACTACATGCATAATTTCGAATCTTTTGATACCCATATTGCAAATTATAAAAATTAGAGTATTTCCAAAAATACGTTATTTTGTGATTTTGCCTGATTGGTGCGCTGGAAGTGGTGACGCGAAGTCGTGATTATGCAGGTTAATTGTTTTGTGTGCTTTTGTGTCGCTATTAGTATGGGGTGAGTGATTGTGGTAATCGAATAATAGCATGACTTACTGAATTATTTGTGCCTTGAGCGTATGTTTCGTTGAGTAATTGGTGTTTTTTTGTGATCTTAATTAATTGTTTTGTGATTTTCAAAGCCCTTCCTATATCATCGTTGATCGGAAGGCACGGCGTCGGATAAATTGTGTATAATTTTTTGAATAAGGTTTTATTTTTTTATGGTGAAAAAGCCATTTCTATATAATGAACGAAAGACGCACTGACATTTTGGATTAATTAATAGTGGAGTGAAATAATTGCATCGTTGCTCGGAAGGCTCGCCGACGGGTTTGTTATGAAAGTTCTCCCCATAGCATCGTAGCTCGGGAGGCATCGAAAAGCCAATACCTTATCTTACTAACCCAAAAAAATAATAATCACGTGATGCTTGAAGGAGATGCTGTGGATTCAACGGTCTCAAGCGGTATCAACAAGTATATAGCGAAAAACTATGTGCTTGATGAGTCTGCAACTTCAACTATCGGACTAACATTCCTCCCTTTCGTTGAACTGCAGGCTTCTTGGGAGGGCGCCGGTATTGACTAATAAAGTAGGGATCTTCAGAGGTTAAACAGTGAACGGATGGTTGGCTCCCACTGATCATTTTTGATTCATTGTTTAACTTCAGCTGATCTGTCAATGACGGAGTAGCAGCTCATTGGCAGTCAACCATGCTCATGCTCATGCTCAAAAACATTATTTTGTGATTTTGCCTTCCTCACTGAGGTAAGGCTATAATCCTGCTCTAAAAATGAACTTTGTATAAAAAAGTCGTAGACCCAGCTTCATGTATACATATCGACTCAGAATCGAAAACTGAACAAATTTCTGTGTGTATGGGTGTGTGTATGTGTATGTGTGTGTGTGTATGTATGTATGTATGTGACCAACAAACTAGCTCATGTTTCTCGACACTGGCTGAACCGATTTGACCCGAACCTGTTGCATTCGACTTGATTTAGGGTCCCATAGATTGAGTTTTATACAGATTGAAGTTTTGATAAGTAGTTCAAAAGTTATGTAAAATGTAAAAATGTGTTTTCACATATATCCGGATCTCACTTAAATGTATGTAAAATATGTCCGGGTCCACCATCCAGCTCATCGTTGGTTAGGTTATCAAAAGACCTTTTCAACGAGTCCAAATTATTGATGATCTGGCAACCCTGGCCATTTATGTACTTTTTATTCCGGATCTAAAAAATAGGTGAAATTTTTGTACAATTCCATCATATCAGCCATTTTTGGTAATAAGTGAGGAAGGCTCCAACCATATAGGTGAATTAAGTTAGTTTTTTTGTAGTTCTGCTTCAAAAATTACCGTATTATCAAACAAAAAAACATACATACAAGGCATCAAAAAATATCAGCCGGATTAAACAAATAAAAAAATCGAAATAGCGAAATCCCATAGAATTGCTCTGTTTCTCTTTGTATTAGTCACTGTTTCTCAGCAATCATAGGTCAAATCCTCAATGTCTCTTGGACAGTTTTATAAAAATAACTCTGAAAATAAAAAAATCAAACAAAAAATCGGAAATGGACTCTGTTTAAAAAAAAACTGCAAATATTTCACTGAAATCCAACTTTCGGTGGATACATCTTGAAAACGAGGCTCTTTACCAAAAAATCAAAATTGCATAAAAGTTAGTTCATGTTTTTAGATAATTGAATAAAACATTTTAATTTTGACAATATATTAATGTGAAAACTAAACTTCAAAATTCATGATATATTTTCAACCAAGAACCATTATAAATTGCTTTTGTGATGACAGTAGATCCACATCAACAAACCATAACAATTTAGAAGCAGATATTAAAAAAAAATGGACCAGATTGTCCTAAGATCCACAACGAAAAACAGATGGTATTATTGCTTAAGAATGTTGAATGATTTGTACCAGAAAAAAATGTAGTAAAATTTCTCTGAAATTCAACTTTTTTCATAATTTTCAGCCTGAAAAGGTGAATATATAAACCAAATTTTCAGTTTTTGAATTTTGGGTGTTTTTTAATACCCCTGACTCAAGGCGGTTTCAAAAACACTCAAAAAGCAAAAACTGAAAATTTGGTTTATTGGACCTTTTCAAAAAAAAAAACTCCAGATGTAAAATTAGACGCCCGATTTGATGGCGTACTCAAAATTCCAAAAAAAAAAACACGTATTTACATAAAAAAACACTAAGAAGTTTTGAAAACTTTTTCAAAACTTTTTTACAGTTTACAGGGACAAAAGTTACCCCTTAGGACAAAGTTTCACGCAAATCGATGAGGGGTCGGGGCAACTACTGTGTGAGTTGGTTATCTATGCAAAATGTGTATGATTTAAGTCTGGATAGTTTGTTATTATTTCGCTTTTTTTATTTTTGTGGCAAACGACATTGTTTGAAAGGGGGTTGGATCGGATACCTAAATTTAATTCATTTTGCTGTGATTTTTTTTTTCTGTTGGTCTCATTCATGCATTTTGTTTGTACTGCAATGAGTGGATTTGAATTTACTACACAGTATCAATATTTAGTTTAAAATAAACAAAATTAAATCATTTTTCCACCCATTGCTGATTGTTGCCCAGCTGCAACAAAGCCCATTCCATAAACTGATTAAAACAAATATTTAACTTGCACTAGAGTGGCTTTCTGTGCTTTGTGGTTTCCCTGCTCATAATTTACGGAAATGAGGACATTTCATATGTGCATGATCCGGTTCACTGGAAGTGCTGCCGAGTCCACAAAGCCAACATCAAACGAGGGTGGGTTTATCCTTCCATGCCCCTGCAGCTAGGCAACCAACCGTGATTAGCGGATATTCGCTGTTGACTTTTATATTGGCAGAGCTTTTTTATTTGCCACTAAATCACCGGAAGCTAAAATCGGATCTGCACCAAACGGGAAACCCTCTTTTGTTGTTGTGGTGCGGTTTATCAAACATGGCGCTCGTGCATTAATTAAATTAATTGAAACGTTTCCCCGGCGACCGCGTGTCGTGGCGGGAGTCCGTATCGAATCCCGCCGCGAGGAGAGGTATCTATTTTTGTCACTTTGGCGCCAACCCGGGCTCGTCCCTTCAAAGCTGCAATTGTGTGTGCAATGTGCAAGAATAATGACGCTGTCGATTGAAGCCGTGCTTGTGCGGAGTTGTGATTGCATTTTGGTTTAATTGCAATTGCCGGGCGCGTGGGTGGCGGCTCTGGGATGTTTTGCGAAATAATGTTTTCGCGATTTAATTAAACGCCTGCAGGCAGAAGGGGGTGGGGAGGGGGGGGGGGGGTTCAAACGACAGCCCAAAGTTGTTGGTCGACGGTAATTTTTAACTGGCAGAGAGTGAATTTAATGTTTGAGAAGCAATTTGGTTGATGGAATTGCCTTTTCTCAGCGTTAAATTGTGTTTTAAAGTTGAATTTTTCATTGGATTATCTGACAACTTCACTTAACTAAACTTTTGCGCAGAGTTTTTCCAGTATTTAGACTTACTAGATCTACATCAGCATATCTGTATCAGTTGCAGTTTTTTTTTCTTTATTGCTTTTCAGTGATCCCCGTGCACCGCGTTCAACCGCGTTCTCTGTTTTCTGTACTCGATCAAACACCAGAACCGCGTGTGCACGCGTACAAACAAACCTAAACTCTGACGTGTACAGTCTGTACGCGCACCCCGGGTACAAACCCCGTGCAAGCCGACGACGCAGAAAAGAGACAAAAATAGTTCCCTCACGCTCCCTCTGCTGTAAAGCGGTGTTTCATTCTCCGCTGCAGTCACACTACAGTGTTTGCCACAGAGAGAGTGAGAAACAGTCATTTTTTCGTTTCTTTACACGCTCTTCGCTCGCACGACGTTGTACCCGAGGTGTGCACCCCGTGTTTACACCGCGTGTAAACTTGAGTGCGCCGTGCGGGGAGAACTCGAACATGGCAGCCTGGTGTGTTTGAGGTTCATCTCTGGAGTTTTTTTTGAAAAGGTCCAATAAACCAAATTTTCAGTTTTTGCTTTTTGGGTTTTTTTTGATACCCCTGACTCAAGGCGGTTTCAAAAACACCCAAAAAGCAAAAACTGGAAATTTGGTTTATTGGACCTTTTAAAAAAAAACTCCAGATCTGCACTGAAAACACCCAAAAAGCAAAAACTGGAAATTTGGTTTATTGGACCTTTTAAAAAAAAACTCCAGATCTGCACTGAAAACTTGTACGGCGTGATCGGCGTGCGCGCGTTTCGGGAAGACTGTTGCTTTTTTAATGAGTTTGAAAAGGCTTGTTTAAATATAATAGTTAAAAAATACAATAAAAATGATAGAAAATACACCTTTGAGCATTGAGCATTTTTATATTTCAAAAATCCTTCGTTTATTTCTGCTGTCTCAAATTGCTATTTTTACATCCACCCTAATGTAGCTAGGTTCGCCCTAATGGCTAAACAGCTAAAGGACCATCCACAATCCTTATGTATGTTTCCTTATTTAGTAACTCGTAAAACCTGATTACGAAATAAGGAAAGGTGGTGAAATTCCTAGAATAATGGATTTTTATTTCAGTGTAAAAACAGGTCTATTAAGGCCATTGGAAATTTTATTTGCATTGAAAAAAAAAAACATGTAAAATCGGTTCACAACTGTTCACAATAAAATGTTGTTTATTCATGTTTTTTTCAAATCAAGTGAAAACTTTTAAATGTTTTGACTTATTTTGTCTTTTTTGTTTAATATGTTTTTTTTTATAAATTCAGCGTTAATCACAAAAAAAAAATGAAAAATCAGGCTTTAAAATTGAATTTTATGTTTGTATATATGAACCCATAATATTAAAAGATGAGGAGAGCTTTTTTGGTAAATTTTCAGCAAAATAAAAAGTCTAATAATTGTTTTAAAGATTTTATTCGTCCATCACTGCATTTGAAGGATTATAAAGAGTTTTTAAACTTTAGATTTTACGATCATAGCTCAATTCAAATTTTAAAACATTTGAAATTAAAATAAAATTGAGAGGCCATATGATACACGATAAACAAAATTTTTGGTGATTTTAAATTTCAGTTTTTGTCACTGAAACTTGATTTATTATTTTCTGATATGTTTCAGGAGACATCAAATTTCAACCTTCAAATGAGTTATAATTTTTTGAATCAATACTGATGTTTAAAAAAAATCGAAATAGCGGTCGCAAATATTTTTCAACTTGAGTTTTCGTAAAATATAAAATATAAAAAGTTAGTTTGTCGTGAAATTTTCCGATGCTATCGAAAAAACTATTTTAGTTTTTTAAAGCAAGACTAAAATTTTGAAAGAGCTAATCATTCAATATTACGTCATTTTGAAATGTTAGTCTTGATTAAAAAAAACATAACATAGATATCAAAAAATGCACCTCGGATTCGTGATCAGGGACAAAGGTAACCCCTTTGGACAAAGTTTCACGCAAATCGAAGAGGGGATATTGATTTTTTTTTAATTTATTAAATTTTCTATGATATTTTTTTTAATTCAATACTAACATTTCAAAAGGGCCAAGCATAAGTATTACGCCCTTTTGAAATGTTAGTCTGGATTTACAAAAAATGTATTGTTTTCGAAAAGATCGAAAAATTGAACGAATGTTTGCATGGAAATTTGATAAAGTGCAACCTTTGCATGGCAATATCTCAGCAACTAAAGGTCGTATCAACAAAGTCCGATGAAGCAAAATATAGAGAATTTTCTCAGCTTTTCAAAAATATTTTTTTCAAAAGTGGGCAAACATGTGCACTAATTTAAAAAAATGAAAAACTGCGACTATTTTGAAAAAAGATACATAAAAATGGCTATAACTTGAAAACGGTGCACTTTATCAAAATTTCACTAAAGTACTTTTTGATTGCAAATTCAATTTTACATCTAAAAATGAAGTTGAAAAATTTTTGCGACCAAAATTTCGATTTTTTGAAAAAATCAGTATTGATTAAAAAATTCATAACTCGGTCAATGATTTTTTGCACAACCTGGAAATTTCTGAAAAGTTGGCATTTTATGTCCTCTAAAACATATCAAAAAATAAAAATTCAATTCAATTCAATTCAGTTTTTATTTGGTAAATAATCATTTCACAATTTTCTTTGCAATTAAACCTAATAGAGATTTGGAGGTCCTTTCAGCTATGTGTTGATAAATTTGTCTTTCGACATAATTGGTTATTCTAAAGGCTAATCACAAGTAGGAAAAAGTTCAAGAAAAAAAACCTACAAAATTGCTATAGAAAGGGGATAGTTAGAGGAAAACTTAAAGCTAGATCACAGAATGATTTTGTCTGTTGACGCCGAAGAGCAGCGCTGCACGAGGCAGCTTATCCGTTGTATACGTATTTGATCATTAGCTCTCCCAGAGCCATGAACTGGTCTGCCTTGTTCCGGCAGGCACGAAAACGAGTTAACATTTCCCCCGCGAGGGCGAAAAACTCTGGCAGAGTGAATAGGTCATCTCCGGACACAGCTGCTTGTTCCGGGACAGTACCGCTCGATGCGGTCACGCTTGCGTAGGAACCTCCCCAGCCGGGAGGAATCGCTGGAGTAATCCGATCTGCCGCGCCTTGTCCAGCTACAGGAACGGTTGGGCTTAATCTTGGAGGCGGCCGGGTCGCTGGAAGCTTCTTTTTCTTCTTGGCCTGCTCCTCGAGATATGCTTTACGCGCGGCACAGCCACGGAAGTTCGCTGTATGGTTGCCATCGCAGTTCGCGCACTTGACACGCGACCGGTTCTGCTGAGCGTCGCTTTCACTCAGCCTCGCTTTCTGGGGAAGTTTGCACTTCTCCGTGAAATGCATTTCACCGCACTTAACGCAGCGCGGCGGGAGGTTGCAATTTCTCGAGCCGTGGCCGAATTTTTGGCAACGGTGGCATTGTGCTGCGTCTGTCGAATTCTTTGAGAAATACCTCCAAGTCACCCAGAAACCGTCCAACGTTTTTTTTCGTCGGAGATCCTGGAGCTTGACGGTACCACGATCGAAGTAGAGTAGGTACAGCACGTGAGTACCCGTGACCGTAGTCGTTCTTGAGAGCACCTTGATGTCCCGGGGGTGAACGTTTACGTCGGCAAGGTGCCCAGCCAGGTCCTCTACTGGCCGGTCCGTGTACCCTTGCAGGACTATTTTAACCGGCACCGTTTCAGCCGGATCGAATGTGAAGTATTTCACGTTGTTTGTTTTGAGGACCATCAACACTTTATCGTAATTCGCTCTTAACAACGTGATCACTTGCACATTCTTCTTACCGATCTTCAAACAGTAGGTTTGACCCTCCAGTAGCTCGTCCACATGATCGGCTAGTGTGTCGACGACAAATATCGGCGGAGGTCTTCTTTCCTTCGCCGCAGTTTTGCTGGTTTTTCCTTTCTTCGACCCGCGTGCAGGGTCGTCGTCGTCGTCGCTACTGCTGGTGCTGCAGTCGTCTTCATTATCCTCATCGTCACCACTCAGCGGCTCGAACTCGTTGCGTGTGGGGACGGGGGTGACGGAGGGGACGCTGGAGGCCTGCCGGCCTGCCTTAGCTGTCTTCACACGTAGCTGGTACGGGCTGCGATAGTGTGGATGTAGCTTTGTTTTGTCAATGCCTTCCAACGCTGTCGCTGCGGTGGAAGGCTTGATTTGGCTATTGGCCGGATTGTTTTTAGTAATCCGGCCAGGAGACGGGTTCCGCGAGGTCCCCGGTGGTGCACTCGAGTTGCCATGCCTAGCGCCACGCTTGGGCATCTCCGGGCGGCAAGTTCGCGATTAAACACTACACCCGCGGCGTGAAAAAATCGAAAATTCAACGGAGCACTAAAATTGTGTTGTGGCTGGCTCCAACGTAGGTAGCCCGATGAAAAAAAAAAAAATAAAAAAAAAATTAAAAAAAAAATTAAAAATCGTGTTTTTTTGCAAATCAAGTTTTAGTGTTAAAAAGTTAAATAAAAAAATCACCAATTTTTTTTTACCGTGTAAATTTGAGCCAATTTGGTCCATCCCATCTCGAGATATCGTGGCACCCGTAAATTAACTTGGTGTTTCGAGAAAAAAGCTCAGAAAGTTTGACAGCCCGCATTGCGTACGGCAAAATGTTGAGCTGAAAATCGTCTCTAACTCAATTTAATCATGTAATATCTTCATGAAACTTTCAGGAGTGATTGAAAATCATCTTTTAGTGGATTAAAAAAAAAGTTTAATATGAAATTTTGTGATTTTCTACATGTATGTAACCCTTTAAGTGTTTTTTGATTGCGAATTCGATTTTACATCGAAAATTGAAGTTGATATATTTTTGCGACCAATATTTACATTTTTTCAAAAGACCAGTTTTGATTCAAAAATTTATAACTCGGTCAAAGATTTTTTGCATATCCTGGTTATTTCTGAAAAGTTGGCATTTTGTGTCCCCTCAAACCTTAAAAAAAATAAAAAGTGTGTTTTTTTTTGCAAATTAAGTGACAAAAAGTGAAATTAAAAATCACCAATATTTTTACCGTGTAAGTTCATTACAGTGATATGTGACACACCACAATTTTCAACTCTAACACGTGTTTTACGAGCCACATGCCCCTTGTTGAATCACAAAACACTTTCCACCCCTAGATCTCGATAACGGTCCTTTACCACGGCTCACGTGGTGGCATTTCCCGTAGTTTCCAGGAAAAATCAATAGAGTTGAAAATGTGTTGTTTTTTTTTATTTTGAAGAACATTTTTCAACCGTATTTTTCAAATAATAATAATAAACCTTAGAAATTTATTAAAATTTTAAATTATTTATTTTGGACATCCCTACCAAACGAAACGGGTAAGCAAAAGTGGGTCTCCTGTTTGTTTTTTCACGATGGCATTTTTATTTGCTGCCAGGTATTTTAAATTTCGCGATATCGCATGCAAGCAACGTCAAGTGCTTGCGAACAGCGCCCACCCCCCTCCGAAGGAAAACTCTCCCCGACAGAAGCTTTGATGAGGGTGATGCCGGGGGTGGGACTTTGGGAAAATGAGTGCGTTTTAATTTACAAAAGCGAAAATCAAGCTCGTGGAGAGTGTGCAAAGGTACCGTCAAGACGGTCGTAAAAATCAATTGTTCGTTAAAAGGAAAACAGAAGTCTGGAGTAAAGTATTGTAGACAAATAAAATTTACAAGTAACCTTAAAAATAAAATAAATGTAAATAGTTCAAAATGATGCAAGTGTCATATATTTTTAAACCTTAAAAATTCAAAATTCATATTAACCCAAATCGACGGTAAACTTTCCGGCGAATTCAGTTACCTGTTCCTTTCCCCCAATTCAGTAAAGGTGAAAACGATGTGGATGATGGCTGCTGGTGAGGAGGGTACACACACCGTGCACAACGAATTGTTTTAATATTCCCGGGGAAAAACTGCTCCGCGAGCAGGAAGTGTGCGGAGGGAGGGCGGGCTGGCAAAAGGCCGTAAAGCTCGCGGGTTAAGTGCTTTGGTTTGGCAAAGTAAACGGGCAAAAGTCGTGCAAGAAAAGCAGGAACTTTCTTTTTCGGGAAAAAAGTTCCGAAAAGAGCAACACACACAGACAACGAAACACACAAGCTGTTGGAAAAGGTTTTGGGAAAAAGTTTATGGAGAATTGTGCCGCGGCAAACAGTTGGCAGTATAGTGTGCTGCGCTGTGCCATGTAAATTAAATATGCTCTGGAGAGAGGATAAGGAGAAAAAAGTGCCGGAAAAGCTGGAGAAATAAAAGAAAAATCAGACGCGAATCTGCGTTGTTTGAGGGCGCGCGCAGTCGGGAAAAGTGTGGAAAAGGCACGTGGCTTTATGTCGTGCTCGAAAGAGACTGAGAAGTGCTTAAGAAACCGGGGAATGTAGTTATAAAGTTGTGCTTTTAGTGTGTGAGCGCGCAGGAATAATGACAGTCCTAATTGCAGCGCGCTTCGAGTGAGTGAAAATTTGTTGGAGTATAATATTGTGGCTTGAAATGGAACCGAAAATCTGGCAACACTGTTTAAGCTTTTGAGTTACCAAGAGAAATTTGCAAAACTTTTAAAATTTATATGTTGTAAATTTTGAACTTTGTCCTAAGGAGTAACTTTTGTCCCTGGTCGCGAATCCGAGCTAAATTTTTCGATATCTCGTGACGGAAGGGCGGTACGATCCCTTTCATTTTTGAATGCTTGAAAAAAGACGTGTATCCCAATAATTTGCTGCCTGAAATGGTGATGGTTTGAAAATTTGGTGTCTAAGGGACTTTTGTGTAAAATTGTACGCCTGATTTGATAGCGTCCTCAAAAAGCCGAATAAACGTATTTTACAACGAAGAATTGCAAATTTTGGTTACTTGACTGTATCAAACTTAAGACATGTCATTTTAAGAAAAATATTAATGTACTTTTTGAATTTGCAATAACCCAGATGAGCAATTTTCTACAAAATCGATCTTTTTTTAGAATTTTAATTTTTGTATTTTTTAATCCGACTGAAACTTTTTTGGTGCCTTCGGTATGCCCAAAGAAGCCATTTTGCATCATTAGTTTGTCCATATAATTTTCCATACAAATTTGACAGCTGTCCATAAAAAAATGATTTATGAAAATTTAAAAATCTTTATCTTTTGAAGGAATTTTTTTTATCGATTTGGTGTCTTCGGCAAAGCTGTAGGTATGGATAAGGTCTACACTGAAAAAAATGATACAAGATAAAAAATTTTTTGGTAATTTTTTATTTAACTTTTTGTCACTAAAACTTGATTTGCAAAAAAAACACTATTTTTATGGACATCAAATGCCAACATTTCAGAAATTTCCAGGTTATGCAAAAAATCTTTGACCGAGTTATGAATTTTTTCATCAATACTGATTTTTTCAAAAAATCGAAATATTGGTCGCAAAAGTTTTTCAACTTCATTTTTCGATGTAAAATCGAATTTGCAATCAAAAAGTACTTCAGTGAAATTTTGATAAAGTGCACCGTTTTCAAGTTAAATCTATTTCTAGATGACTTTTTGAAAATAGCTGCTGAGAAAACTCTCTATATTTTGCTTTCTTGAACTTTGTTGATACGACCCTTAGTTGCTGAGATATTGCCATGCAAGTGTTTTAAAACAGGAAAATTGATGTTTTCTAAGTCTCACCCAAACAACACACCATTTTCTAATGTCGATATCTCAGCAACTAATGGTCCGATTCACAATATTAAAACATGAAACCTTCGTAAAATTTTCCGATCTTTCCGAAAAAAATATTTTCAAAATTTTTAAATCAAGACAAACATTACAAAAGGGCCAAACATTCAATATCATGCCTATTTGAAATGTTTGTCTTGGTTTAAAATTTTTTAAAAATATTTTTTTCGAAAAGATCGGAAAATTTCACGAATGTTTCATCTTTAACAATGAAAATTGGACTATGAGTTGCTGAGAAATCGACATTAGAAAATGGTGTGTTGTTTGGGTGAGACTTAGAAAACATCAATTTTCCTGTTTTAAAACACTTGCATGGCAATATCTCAGCAACTAAGGGCCGTATCAACAAAGTTCAAAAAAGCAAAATATAGAGAATTTTCTCAGCTTTTCAAAAATATTTTTGTCAAAAGTGGGCAAACATGTGCACAAATTTTGAAATTTGAAAAACTGCGACTATTTTCAAAAAAGTCACCTAAAACTGGATTTAACTTGAAAACGGTGCACTTTATCAAAATTTCACTAGAGTACTTTTTGATTGCAAATTCGATTTGCAAGCATGAGCATGAGAGACCACTTATGGTTGTCCTTCTCCGTTGCTGAACAGTACCGTAATATCCTTTCAGCACTACTGACCATAGGCTTCGACTATCAAGTAGTGTTTCCCTTATCAACAGCATGTATGAATGCGCCGAAAAGATAAAACACCATGATTGCCAAAACTAGATCAGTTGCGAATAGGTAACAGTCATTGGCCACCAACGGCGCCCGCCATGTCAGTTTGTAGATCTCGATTTTAAGGAACGGGAATGTTTGTAAGCGCAGGTTGCTACTTGGGCAGCTGATTTACTCTGTGCTTACGCCCCACAAGCGCCAGGAACCTGAAAATTTGTTAGTAGTAGGTTTTTGATTGCAAATTTGATTTTACATCGAAAAATGAGTTTGAAAAATATTTTCACGACCAATATTTCGATTTTTTGAAAAAATCAGTTTTGATTAAAAAATTCATTACTCGGTCAATGATTTTTTGCACAACCTGGAAATTTCTGAAAAGTTGGCATTTTATGTCCTCTAAAACATATAAAAAAATAAAAAAAATTAAAAATAGTGTTTTTTTTGCAAATCAAGTTTTAGTGATAAAAAGTTAAATAAAAAAATCACCAATTTTTTTTTACCGTGTATCATTTTTTTCCAGTGTAGTCCGTATCCATACCTACAACTTTGCCGAAGACACCAAATCGATCAAAAAATTCCTTCAAAAGATACAGATTTTTGAATTTTCATGTATCATTTTTGTATGGACAGCTGCCAAATTTGTATGAAAAATTATATGGACAAACTTATGATGCAAAATGGCTTCTTTGGACATACCGATGGTACCATAAAAGTTTCAGGCGGATTAAAAAATACATAAATTAAAATTCTAAAAAAAGACCGATTTTGTAGAGAATCGCTTTCAGAGAATTGCTCAAATGTTTTTTTACATAATAGGGGAAATATACCCTTTCTCAGCCTATTTCTATTATCGGCCTATCAGCACTTTGATCATGAATTACAGCTTTTATAAAGTGTTTTTGACTGTTCCAAAGTAATAAATAGCTCAAACAAAAGTGAGCAAGCAACTCTCCATTGTTGATACATCTGAAAATGTTGATTTAATAGCGGAAAACGGCAAAAGTGATGAGAATTGGTCGAACGGCTTAGAGTGATTAAAATGGGCATATTTCCCCTAAATCCGACGAAAGGTTGCCGAGACAGCTTTTTGTGAAAAATTAAGTCTTATTAAATGACCTAGATCAGACTTAGATCGACTCGTGGGCTTATTTTGAAATAATTATGAAATCTAGAAGTACAACATTTCTTTCAAAAAGAAAAATGATTAAAAATACACGAAATTTTATCAAATATTGGGAAATCTTAGTCAACTTTTAGTAACTACAATACGAAAAATGTAAATATAAAGGTTAAAGGTTAATTCTAACTATATTTGAATTCGTAAATTTTCTTCAAAACTTGTAATTGAGTTTTTTATTCTATCATTTTTTTTTGTTCTTAAGGTTTCAGACAACAGAGAGGTTTTGAAAAAATGTCGAAAACGCGCATACCAATTAAGAACAGGAATTTATTTTCAAATTACTTAAATCTTCAAACACTAGAAATTTAGCAGGATGATTCCAAGTGTGCTCCAAAGAATTTAACCACATGTTTGAAATTGATTCATTTTGGTGGAATTTGATTGACAAAAATTTTCATAGAAATTTTTGCTTCAGAAAAAAGGCTTTGGAATCATTATTTTTAAAATTTAATTTTGCTATACAATTAAAAAAAACTTATTTGGTGTTTAAATTTTATAACAATTCAATTGAATTGTTATTCGTGTTTTCTGATTCTAGATTAAAAATCAAGAAATGATAAAATAATTTAAAACTTTTGCAAAAAGGGACCATCCACAAACCACGTGGACACTTTTTTGGAAATCCCAACCCCCCCCCCCCTCGTGGACAATTGTCCATTGTCCCCCTCCCTCAAGTGTCCACGTGGTTTATGGATGGTCCCAAAGGAATTTTACTCTAGCTTAGTTTTTTTGCAATCGTTCATTTCAATAATATCGAAGTATCGACGAATCTGTTTTCTAAAAAAAAAAAACATTATGCAGTACTGTTCAACGGAATTTAACAAAAAATCTAATTTGTTTTGATCGATCTCAGGCATGTTAAATATGATATTAAACGCAGGAAAATTATCCGAAGGCCTCGGAAAAATTCCACTTCGGATAATCAAATAACGAAAAAAAATTTTACGTTGTCTTAGTTTTGATGGACAAGCATTAGTATGAGCCATAAACTACTCTAAAATGATTTAGATTTTTTTTAATCCCAGATGGCGGCCAAAAAGGCAATGAATACGTAATGAAAAATGGATTTTCAATTTAAAAGGCAATCAAATATTCAAATTTGAATAAATAAGGGTCGCAGAACTCGAATTTGATAATTAAAGTAAGAAAATAAAAAATATGTTTTTTTTTCATCGTCGATTATCCGAAGTCCCATATAAACCTTCGGATAATCGAACTTCGGATAATCGAGGCGTTAGGATAATCGAGTCTGGACAAGCAATATAGCCAAACATTATTTTGTATGATGTTATTATTAAAGAAATAAGGTTTGTCTTGCTTTTTCATGATTATATTCTGAAAATTTTCGAAACTAAATTCATTCCAAATATTTAAATTTAAATATTTCTGTTGATATTTATATCATTTAAAAAAATAGCAAAATGTTTCAAGCTTGAAATAGAGTATAATCCAAAAACTAACAAATAAATTACTTTTCAAAAAGATTTTTTTGTACGGTAAATTTGATTAGAAAAGATTAATGCGGAAGCATGGTTTGTAAAAAAAATAAAAATAGGAATACATCTAATTATAATTGAAATTCGAATGAAAAAGTTGGGCAAAATTATAGTTTATAAAAATTCAGCTTTCGAACTATTTAAATTTTACAACTTTTAGTCATTTTTAATTTGTCCAGAAGGTTCAGTTGGCTGAGGACCACTAATTTAGATGAACTATTTTTTTTAATTTTATTCTTTCCAAAGCTGTATCTCTGCAGCTTATTGTCCGTCAAAATTTCGTTGTGGAAATAGATGAGCAGTTGAATACTTAGTAATCGATAACATTTTTAAAGCATTATCAAATTTGTATTCGGCATACATATTTCAACATATATTTGGCTTATAAGGGAAAATTATTAAAGTTTTAGTTTAAAAATGCGTATCGCTTTTAATATTTTTCATTAAATTTTATTTATTTTTTAAATATTTACGTTTAATGATGATTTTAAACTTGAAAAAAATCATATTTTATTATTTTTCATCAAACATCGGCATCTGGAGCAATTTGGGACAAAAGTAACAAATTAAGACAGCATAATGTTCTGATATTTTTTTCTATTTAACATAAGAATTAGTACACAAATTTTCAAATTTATTGCTTTAAAAAATCCTGTACCTATTCAGACTGCAGTCCCGATTTCCCCCAGTTGGCGGTAGTGACTTCAAGATAGTTTGTAAAATATGTTTTATATAATACATGAAGTTCTAAACTTTTCTAAAATTTCACATTGGAAAATTTTACATTGTTTTTATTACAGTTTCAATGAAATTTGTTCAGCTTTTGTGGTCATTTCATATAAAAAATTAAAGAAATATATTAATAATAATTTTGTGATTATAAATATGAAATAATTTGAATCACATTGGATTAAAAATTATGATCAATTAAAAATCCAAAGCATTACAAAGAACAATAAACAAACATTTTTAATATTTTTTTTAAACTACCTAAAAACTACTGTTCTTATTCAGATTGAAGTAAAGATTATTACCAATTAACAGTATTGAGCTTATTCTATAATTGTAAGCTTTAAAAACATAACAAATTTAATGAAAACATTCATTTTATGACTGTTCAAAAAATTTCCCGGGATTCCGGGAATTCCCGGGATTTGAAAAATATGTTTCCCGTTTCCCGGGAAATTCAAAACCCCGGAAAATTGGACGCCCTACAGCGTACCTCTAATGTTACCACTTGGACATTCAATTACAATTGAGCAAGTAAGTTTCTATCAAAAGTTTTGCAAAGGAAAATCAGCAAATTGGATGAAATTAAGATCGAGTGCTTATCCTTCCCAAGTAGCACTCATAACTTGCCGACTGTTGAATAATAGTTAGAGACGTGAGGTATTTAGAGTTTCAATAATGTTTATTTATCGAAGATTGCAATTATTTTAATTATTGACCGAATAGTTTGAAACCATATTGCCGGTAAAAGCTACAAAAATGTCAGCTTATGGAGTTCATGATAGCGAAAATAACAAATTAAAATCACACCGATTTCAATGTTGCTCCGTGGTACGGTAATAGAAATGACAGTTGAAACGGTTCGTTATAACTATGTTGTATATTGGAGATATAAAAACTGACTTAAAACAAACTTATATAACTTAATTTTCAATAACAGCCTTTTCTGGAGTTAAGTTGTATAGCTCACTGCTGTATAACAAAGATGGCAGCAGCCTTCTTATTGACGTTTAGGCCAGCTAGTTTACTATGAATCCTCGTGGAGAGATGTGGAAGCGCGCCTGGACCTGCCGTGGAGATAACAACAAATCGTCGAAGTCATCGGATCGAATCTTGGGAAAGACGAAGTTCATCAAAAAAGGAAAATCTAAAAGTTCGTCAAGAAGAGGGTTTCACAAGAATCACAGTCGGTTAAAGAGCGCGAAAGGATTGTTTTTTTTCATGCAATTTCTTTTTTTCTTAATAAATCGGGCAGAAACAAGCGTACAAAAATAGTCAGAGATACAATTCTTATTGGCTTCGTCGTCGATTGAAATTCTAATAAGAACTGTTTGTTTACATGTAAGTTGGGTAACGGTTAGACAACTGTTTTCAATCTATCTTTCCTTTTCAGTGTGCGCTTTGATTTGACAGCACAGCCGTTAACCACGCCCCCTTTTTTTCGTTGAATCTCTTGTTGGCTAGCACAGTGTTGTCAAATACATTTGTACAACTTACTCTGATAACTTGCATCTTTTTCTGGCAAGTTATACAACAGAAAAAAGTGCGCTTTTTCCAATGCACAGTAGTTGTAGAACAAGTTGTGGTAACGAGGCCAATCGGTTATACAACCAGTTAGGAAATACGTTTATCTGACAAAGTGTGTTGCTTGGGAATTCTTAACATACGAGAACTTCCTCTATATATTTTTTGCAATAGAAGGAAATTTGAAAACTTGAATAATACTAAAAATGAAAAAAAACGCACTAAAATCATATTCAAGTTGTTATCAGTTTTTTCAGAAGTATTTTTTTTTTAATGAAAATTTAATAAGTGAGTATTTGTTACAATGTATGTTCGCACATTAAGTTATCAATCTCATCAATATTTATTAAAGTGTACAAATAAAATCCTCCAAAATCAAATCCCAACCCAGCTAGAAATCGTGCTTTATCCGGTGCAAGCTCCTTCCGAACAAATCCCTCTAATCCGGCAATGATTTGCCTGGAAGAGCTCGTTTTCGTGGACCACCGAAATCACACAAAAGACCATTTTCACGTTTTTCCAGCACTTTTCTCTACCCCGCACACAGAGCAAAAAACGCACAGTTTTCACCCATTCAACGCAAAAGACAATGCACGCTTACAAAGTACGTACCCGAGTCGTCCTTGTAACGCGGATTTTCACCGGAAGTTGGAATTGTCCTCCCTGGACGGACGACGGTCGCGTGTGCAAGCAGAACTGGTGTGCTAACTAACTTGCACGAGGATGATGATGACGATGGAGCCACCCCTTGATAACGCACTGTCGAGGAAAGGGGGAAGCCAAGAATTATCACCAGCGATGTGCTTTTGAAGGGAAGGAATTTGGATGGGAAAGCTCTTTGAAATTTTTGGGAAAGCTAAACTCAGCGTCGGTAATGGATATGTGGTGGATTAAGCTGAAAAGATGTTGTTTAACTTTTTTTTGTAATTTAATTAATTAAAATAACTAAACAACTGAAAACTACAAAAAATAAACTTTAAACGTATAACCAGAACTAGCTAAACTCACAATTTGAAGTAAATTACGAAAATAACAATCAACTATGCAAATTTCTGCCCCACCCAGGTCTCAATTGTCCATTACCCGGAATTGACCAATTCCGGGAGTCGCAAATCCCAAACCGATATGGTCACACTTTACCAAAACCAACTGACCGTGTTAACTGCTCATACACACTCACACAAATGGCAGTGAACCTCATTTGGGCTCAGTCCAGTAATCGGCCTCATTATCCTGCTGCTGCTGGTGTAGATTTTGCATTCCTCGGCGGTTGCTGCGCAGGGCCATTTCCATTTCAGCTTGCCGCCTTTGTCAGGCTCGGGAACTATAGTTGGGCCCTGGGTATTGTTAGGCAACGGAAAATTAAGTTTCGCGTGCACGTTTTCCAAAATGGGTAAAACGGAGTTCACATTCACAGTAACGACAGACTAAGCCGACAGGGCTCGTGACGGGGAAGGTGAAACACGGAGAGAAATTGCTTGGGAAGTTAATCTAATCTAATCTACCTAATCTAATCGAACACAAGCGCAGCCAGTCCGAAGAAAGCATCCTGGAAGAAATTGTGGTTAGATTAAATAAAACTGTATTTTTAATTTTTTATTTTTTATATGTTTTAGGGGACATAAAATGCCAACTTTTCAGAAATTTCCCAAATATTGGTCGCAAAAATTTTTCAACTTAATTTTCCGATGTAAAATCAAATTTGCAATCAAAAAGTACATAAGTTAAATTTTCATGAAGTGCACCGTTTTCAAGATATAGCCATATTTAGGATTGTAAATTAGTGCACATGTTTGCCCACTTTTGAAAAAAAAAAATTTGAAAGGCTGAGAAAATTCTTCACATTTTGCTTTCTTTAACTTTTTCATGCAAAAACAAGTTTGACATAGAGAGCCTATATGGAGAGGCGAAATGTCACTCTCAGGGTTCCAATCGAACTGTCAAATCGGGATTCCAATCGAGCATCAAGGTCATGTAAGAACAAGGTTGGAATCAATTTAAAATCATTTTGGCAAAAAAACGAGACTTATAACAATTAAAGGTATTGTAAAACTGTTGTTGATAATAATCTGATAGTTTTGTTATGTTTGTGCTTGTTCGGTACAAGAAAAGTGCCATCACCAAAGAAAAACTACAAGTTTTTCAACCTTAAATTTGAATGACTTTGAGTGTTTGAAATTTCTCTCAGAACATTTCATTTCCCTATGTAGGTCCCTAGTTTGACATTATGTTTTAATGCAAAATTGAATTTGCAATCGAAAAGTACTTTACAGATTTTTTGATAAAAGGCTCCGTTTTCAAGATATGGCTACCGAATGTTTGATTTTAGCGAAATATTTGCAGTTTTTCAATTTTTTAAAATAGTGACCATGAGCCACCATCTCTAAAAATATATTTTTTGAAAAGTTCAGAAAATTTGCTATAAAATTGTCTAAGAGACATTGAAGATTGGACCTCGGGTTGCTGAGATAGAGCCGCTTTAAGAAAAATAAACACGAAAATTGAAGTTTTCTTAATCTCACCAGAACAACCCACCATTTTCTAATGACGATATCTCAGCAAATAATGGTCCGAATTTCAATAATAATACATGAAAAATTCGTGAAATTTTCCGATCTTTTCGAAAAAATTTTTTGATGTTTTTTAAATCAAGACTAGCACTTTAAATGGGCGTAATATTCAATGTTTGGCCCTTTTAAAATGTTAGTCTTGATTTAAAAATTTTCAAAGTTTTTTTTTCGAAAAGATCGGAAAATTTCATGATTGTTTCATGTTTTAACATTGATAATCGGAACATTAGTTGCTGAGATATCGTCTCATTAGAAAATGGTGGGTTGTTTGGTGGGTTGTTTTGGTGAGATTAAGAAAACTTCAATTTTCGTGTTTCTTTTTCTTAAAGCGGCTCTATTTCAGCAACCCGAGGTCCAATCTTAAATGTCTCTTAGACAATTTTATAGCAAATTTTCTGAACTTTTAAAAAAAATAATTTTAGAAACGGTCACTCATGGTCACTATTTTAATAATTGAAAAACTGCAAATATTTCGCTAAAATCAAACTTTCGGTGGCTATATCTTGAAAACGGAGCCCTTTATCAAAAAATCTGTTAAGTACTTTTCGATTGCAAATTCAATTTTGCATTAAAAAGTAATGTCAAACTTGTTTTTGCATAAAACTTCGATTTTTTCAAAAATCACTATTAAAAAAAAATAAAATAACTCGGCGGCAGATTTTTTGACCATGTTTCTCTATGGCTCAAAAGTTGCGGATTTTTGTCCCCTAAAACATATCAAAAAATCTCGAAAATCAAAAAGTACGTATTTTGGGAAATAGAGTTTTAGTAAAAAAAAATTGATAAAAAAATCATTAAATTTTTTTTCCGTGTACCTATTTTTTTTCTCAAAAGTCCTCATCAATACCTACAACTTTGCCTTTGATCAGAAAATTTACTCAAAAGTTACAGCTGTTTTAATATTTACATACCATTTTTGTATGGACAGTAGCCAAAATTGTATGGAGACTTGTATGGATGAACCAATCACACAAAATAGTTTATTTGGTCATAGGGGAAGGCCCCCACAAAGTTTGAGCCAAATCAAAAAAATGCAAATAACATCCATTTCCGGGTTTAGTACAGAATTGCTCTGTAGTCGAAGTTTTTTTTTTTAATTTTTTAAAATTCTATGTTTAGGGCCATCCATGAACCACGTGGACACTTTATGGGGACACTTTATAAAAGATTGAATTTCCAGAGATTTTCAAAAGAGTGTCCACGTGGTTTATGGATGGTCCCTTATTATTAAATCAACCACCTTCCTGAGATATTTGAATAAAATACCTGAAAAAATATCTATATGAGCAATTCTCTACAAAACCGGCCGATTTCGACCATTTTTATTTTTTGTATTTTTTGATTTGGATCAAACTTTGTGGGGGCCTTCCCTATGACCAAAGAAGCCATTTTGCATCATTAGTTTGTCCATATAAATTTCCATACAAATTTGGCAGCTGTTCATACAAAAATGGTACGTAAATATTCGAAAATTTGTAACTTTTGAAGGAATTTTTTGATCAGAGGTGTCTTCGGCAAAGTTGTGGGTATTGTTAAGGACTATTTAGAAAAAAATAGGTACACGGAAAAAAAAATTCCCGATTTTTTTATTAACGTTTTTTTTCACAAAAACTCAAATTCCCAAAATACGTATTTTTTGATTTTCGAGATTTTTTATATGTTTTAGGGGACAAAAATCCGCAACTTTTGAGCTATAGAGAAACATGGTCAAAAAATCTGCCGCCGAGTTATGATTTTTTGAAAAACTGGTGATTTTTGAAAAAAATCGAAATTTCATGCATAAATTTTTTTTGACCTCATTTTTTTATGCAAAATTGAATTTGCAATCGAAAATTACTTAACAGATTTTTTGATAAAGGGCCCCGTTTTCAAGATATAGCCACCGAAAGTTTGATTTCAGCGAAATATTTGCAGTTTTTCGATTTTTAAAAATAGTGACCATGAGTGACCATTTCTAAAAATATTTTTTTTGAAAAGTTCAGAAAATTTGCTATAAAATTGTCTAAGAGACATTGAAGATTGGACCTCTGGTTGTTGAGATACAGCGGCTTAAAGAAAAAGAAACACGAAAATTGAAGTTTTCTAAGTCTCACCCAAACAGCCCACCATTTTCTAATGACGATATCTCAGCAATTAATGGTTCAATTTTCAATGTTAATACATGAAACATTCGTGAAATTTTTCGATCTTTTCGAAAAAAATATTTTGAAAAAAAATAAATCAAGACTAACATTTTTAATGGGCGTAATATTTAATGTTTGGCCCTTTTTAAATGTTAGTCTTGATTTAAAAATTTTCAAAATATTTTTTTCGAAAAGATCGGAAAATTTCACGAATGTTTCATGTATTAACATTGAAAATTGAACCATTAATTGCTGAGATATCGTCATTAGAAAATGGTGGGCTGTTTGGGTGAGACTTAGAAAACTTCAATTTTCGTGTTTCTTTTTCTTTAAGCCGCTGTATCTCAACAACCAGAGGTCCAATCTTCAATGTCTCTTAGACAATTTTATAGCAAATTTTCTGAACTTTTCAAAAAAATATTTTAGAAATGGTCACTCATGGTCACTATTTTTAAAAATCGAAAAACTGCAAATATTTCGCTGAAATCAAACTTTCGGTGGCTATATCTTGAAAACGGGGCCCTTTATCAAAAAATCTGTGAAGTAATTTTCGATTGCAAATTCAATTTTGCATAAAAAAATGAGGTCAAAAAAAATTTATGCATGAAATTTCGATTTTTTTCAAAAATCACCAGTTTTTCAAAAAATCATAACTCGGCGGCAGATTTTTTGACCATGTTTCTCTATAGCTCAAAAGTTGCGGATTTTTGTCCCCTAAAACATATCAAAAAATCTCGAAAATCAAAAAATACGTATTTTGGGAATTTGAGTTTTTGTGAAAAAAAAGTTAATAAAAAAATCGGGAAATTTTTTTTTCCGTGTACCTATTTTTTTCTAAATAGTCCTTAACAATACCTACAACTTTGCCGAAGACACCAAATTGATCAAAAAATTCCTTCAAAAGTTACAGATTTTCGAATATTTACGTACCATTTTTGTATGAACAGCTGCCAAATTTGTATGGAAATTTATATGGACAAACTAATGATGCAAAATGGCTTCTTTGGTCATAGGGAAGGCCCCCACAAAGTTTGAGCCAAATCAAAAAATACAAATAAAATCCATTTCCGGTTTTGGTGGAGAATTGCTCATATTAAGCTTTTTTGATCTTTTTTGAAACGGCCTATGTTTGTGAGATATGGCCATGAAAAGATAAAAAAACACGAAAATAAAGTTTTCTCAGTGCTGAACCATCAGCAATTGTTCTTTCACCACCTATATCTCGGGAAATGATGTTCCGATTTTCAACATAAATGTTATGCTCTTTTGAATTATTAATTTTTGTTTTATTTTTTTTACTAAGAGTTTTATTTGAAAATTTAGAAATTATTTGTATTGCAGGAATTTTCACAAAATTTTATTGAAACAATTTGATGACTTTTTTGGGGAACTGTACGCATGAATTTTAAAATAATAATAATTCTTAAATATATTGTTCGAATAGTCCTTAAAAAAATAACGATCATCATTGAGCAATGCTATTTTTATTAGTTTTTTATGCAATTGATAATTATTGATACCAATATCCATTATAATATCAAAAATTTATTTGCTCAGGCCAGGGGTGACAAAAGTTTTTGAACAGCGAGCGAAATGCTAAGCTTTCATAAGTTTAAAGGTGAAATGCGTTAGCAAATTATTTGAAAAAATAAATAAATAAAATACGCTAGTTCAATCAATTTATCAGATGATAATTTTTGTAATGAAGGTATTTTTTTTGAAAATCATCATTTATTTTTTCCTATCCAAGAAATATTCCAATTCACTAGTTTAAATTGAATAGAATCATCAATTCCAAAAAAGTAAAAGAAATAAAACAAAAATTAAATAAAGAAAAATTATTTTAAAAAATTAAACTTGTGTTAAAACGCATGTTAAATTACATTTTGCATTCAAATGTTAGGACTTTAGCTTTTTTTTAGTTTTTAAATTATTTTTATTTGAAAAAAGCTTAAACTTAACCTAAATTAAAAAATATAAATATAATTGCACAAAAAACTACATCGCGGGACATACTTTGGTCACCCCTAGCTTAGACCGTTACAATTATTTTCCAAAAATAAAACCTTCTCTGAATTTTGCATTGTTTTTAAAATAACGTGTTTTTCATTTTAATCAACTATAGCTTTGCTCCTTCTTAAAATTTTATCATTTTTTCGACTTTCCGCCTGCTCAGCCCCAATTCATCCCAAAGGCATTAGAAATTATCACTCATCACATAGATCATACTCCCCAACCGTTTTCCCTCCGTGCACCCCACTCTCCCAAATAATGCACATTTGCATCATCCAAGTCGTAAAGTTACAAACTTATCGCATAGCAAAACTTAAACGACGACGCGGCCTTCGCCAACACTAACACTAACACTAACACACTTTCCACGAACGACGAGATTAAATTATGTAGCACCCGAAAGTCACCCGCGATAAATTGGATGGAGAATTTCGTTTCGCTGGTGATGGCAGTGCTGCCAGCTCTCACTCCCACCGAAAAACCCGGAAGAGGAAGTAGTTTTTCATCAACAAAAACCCGGCATGCCGGGCCAGGCTTGCGAGTTTTTGGAGTTGAATGAAATCACAGTTAAAATTCACCTTAACTTGTCTTGTGAAAAACATTCAAAGGGTAGAGAAAGTGACTATTTGATATTTTTTTACTGTGCAGGGCTGATTTTGACTTGTTTTCGCTTAGAACAGGGGTTCGTGTGACACAAGCGAACAGCTTTCGGTGCATGTCCCAACTTTGGCAGGCTTTTTTGAGGGGGGGACGTCCCTGGACGTTACTGGCTTGGGCGTTTCCCCCTCGGCAAAATGGCAAGCAGTTTGATGCATTTTTGTTGACACGGTGAAAAAAAGCAAATCATTGTTTTTTTTTTAGAAAATACAAGTCATAATTTGATTCTTTAGAATAATGATACAAATTAAATAAAACAAAAATTTGTAATATTTTTTTTCAAGTGCACATTCCAGTGCAAAAGTGAGAATGGCCCTCGCCCTGAGCCTTTTATAACTGCAATCAACGGATCCATTTAAATTTAATGAACTTTACGAAAGTTGACACTTTGATGTCGGCACTTGCTACTAGTTGGCAGCACTGTCATCATCCTAGTAGGCTTCATTTTTTTTTTGTTTTGCTGTCATCATCGCTTGTGTCAAAGATCGGTGACGCGACCCTTCGTGGCGTGGCGACACCGACGCCTGGCGCGTGAACTCGAAATCGAGTGACAAGGTGGCATTAAAAAATGTTTAAAAAAAATAGTGGTTAGAATGCAACTGCAATGACTGGTGGAGGGGTTGGTTGTATGAGTGTGTGTTTGTGGGTTATGAATAAAATTTAAATTAAATGCATGCTACATGATTGACGATCGTGAAGGTCGCAATGCCACTCATACGACTGATTTATGGAATAAATTGTAGCATATTAAATGTGGCTTTAATTTGTGAGCAAAAAATGAAATCAAAATGCGATAGACTCTGACGTATCGAAGAGCCATCGAGGTAGAGAATAGAGGGTTGCATTATCTACTACTGCTACATATTTTTCATTTGCAAAATTAACGGTGATAAAACATACTTTTCACCATCCCTTTCAGTTACGTGCTTTTACATACTGTTTTGGAGTTTAAGGTTTATTCTGTCGGCAAATAGGAAGCGTGGGTCCAGAAAGAAAAATAAAATGAATTTTGAACTCCCTTAAAAGTTATGTGTCAAAAAAAAATCCAATATATCTGCAAGAATATTAAGAGCAAGTCCACGAACAGGGCATACCCCTTTGTATGGGACGTCGTTTGGACCTCACCAATCTGCCTGAAATTTTCAGGGGTTGTTTGTACATATAAAACTAGCATCTGGCCAAAATATGAGCACTCTAGGTCAACGGGAAGTGGGGCAAATCGGGACACAAAGTTTGAAGGTTCAAAAACGTAAAAAAATCTTTAAAAGGCTATAACTTAGGCAAAATTCAAATTAATTTCAAAATTCAAAATGCATCTTAAAGGGCTTTAAAAATGCAACAAAATGCAGGGTAGAGCATCCAAATTGGTTAATTCTAAAGGGAGTTATTGGCATTTAAGTGAAAAAATAGCATAATTTTCAAACTCAAATAAAAAAGTGTTCCATCCAGATATCAACTCGGATCGACCTGCAACTTGTAGGGGACATCTGGGACTACCATCTGAGACTGAGAACGCTTTGGGCAAGGGAGTTTAACATTTTTTTTACCCTGCATTTTGTTGCATTTTTGAAGCCCTTTAAGATGCATTTTGAATTTTGAAATTAAATTGAATTTTGCCTAAGTTATAGCCTTTAAAGATTTTTACGTTTTTGAATCTTCAAACTTTGTGTCCTGATTTGCCCCACTTCCCGTTGACCTAGAGTGCTCATATTTTGGCCAGATGCTAGTTTTATATGTACAAACAACCCCTGAAAATTTCAGGCCGATTGGTGAGGTCGATGCGAGATGGGTATGCTTTGCTCGTGGACTCGCTCTTAAGATAAGAAGAGCATCGAAGTAGGCAATTTAAAGGGATTGGAGAGACCATCGATAGATGGAGCAATATTGAGACAGCGAAGATTGACAACACAGCAAAAAATAGTTGAATTTTGGAACGGTGATAATTTTGTAGGTTTCTCTTTTTGAGTAATATTACATTAAAAATGTTTAGAAATGTGAACCTGATGAATATTAACCAGAAACTGATGAAAATTCTTCACTTTTTGATGTAATATTACACATTCTTTACACAAAATGTGTCACCATTTCCTGAAGAACATTATCGTCATTTTTTCTGTGAGCCAGAGCCTTGACTTTAGTTTAGAATGCAAAAAAGCTAAAAAAACCTTTTGAGCTTAAAATTTCGAAATGATAATAACACAATGCTTATAAGACCTTTTCAAAAACAACTCTGGATAAACAATTCTCCACCAAATCCAGAAATTAAATTTATTTGCATTTTTTTGCTCAAATTTTGTGAGGTCCATTAGGCATTGGTCATTGGTTCACGTATACATTTTTTCTATATATTTTTGGCTGTCCTAACAACAATAGTACGTAAATATTCAATATTTGTATCTTTTGAAGGAATTTTCTGATTTATTTGGTGTTTTGAACATAGTTGTAAGAATTAGTGCGGAACATTTATAAAAGATAGGTACTCGGATTTTTTTTGCCGATCTTTAAATTATCAATTTAAAAAATATATAATTTTTTAAAAATGCTTAAGCTTTATTTTTTGAAATTTGAAATTTTGAAACAAAAAACCGCAAATTTTGAGCCATAGAAATTCGCTCATCAAAATATTCCCGCATTTTTTATGCCTTGATATCTCTGTTATTTGTGGTCCAGTTTTAGGCCATCGGCCCAAAAATATTTTTCGAATTTTTTTTTCGTGTTTTGGAGGTCATTTATAGCTTTTTTTGTTCTACGAAAAATGTAACTTCTCTTGTTTTATGTTTTTCTTGTTTTATTTTTAGTATTATAATTAGCATTTATCTTGACAGTTTATCTTTGTTTTAGGAATTATTTGGCCTATTCTACCACCTCCTATCATTACATTTTGCCCTACTTATTTTTTCATGTTTTTATAGTCACTTTTTCCATTTTTGCTTGTTTTTTTGCGTTTTCTTCTCTAGAATGGCGACATTATTATTTAAATTGTATGCAAAATGCGTATAGGCTTAGTCTGGGACACTACAAAAATTACTGCATACAATCATGCCCCGGTTTTGCATTGTCCCGGTTTTGATTCGTTCAGCCGCCTCGGTTAAGCACGGCCCAGTACTTAACCGAAGCACAGAGCTTATGGGATTTTGGCTAAACGGGAGACTTTGGCTATAATCGTATGGAAAATCATACTAACATCATCATATTATAGTGTTTTGGAATCGGGATGATGTCAGCTGTCGTGCAAAATTTTACAAAAAAATAAGTATTTTCCTGTATTTTGAAAAAGCAATGTTTCTCGAAAAAGTAATCAAAATTATTGTTATTGCAATGTGGATATCAAATGATCGGAATTTTTCATACATTTCGAATGTAATATTATTTTGTTGAAAATACTAAAAATGTGCAAAACTACGTATTTGTGAAAAAATAATAGTTCTTAATACAATATGGTCCAATCAAATGATCAGAATTTGTTCATACATTTTGAAAGCTAATTTTTTTTTGAAAATACTAATTTTTTCACAAAACTTCGTATTTTTGAAAAAAATACTCAAAATTTCATGTTTTTACACTATGGGTATCAAATGATTGGATTTTTTTATACGTTTCGAATGTAATAACATTTTTTTTTAAGAAACCAAAAAAAACATCACAAAACAACGTATTTTAGAAAAATACTCAAAGTTTCCGTTTTTTTCCATATGGGTATCAAATGATTGGAATTTTAAAATACACATCGAAAAAACTATTTTTTTTTGAAAATACTACACATTTTCGAAAAAAACACGCATGGTTTCAGTTTTTTACAACATGGATATCAAACGATCGGGATTTTTCATGTATTTGGAAATTTTTAACACATTTTTTGAAAATACTCAAATTTTTTCACAAAACTACGAATTTTCGAAAAAATGCTCAAAATTTCAGTTTTTTACAATATGCACCCAAAGTTAAAGAACGAGGGGAAAGTCCTCATGAAAAGAAACGTGAGGAAAGTGCTATTTTGCGAGAGTATAGTCCTCTCGCGTGTTCATTCATTCATTGGAACAGTTCATCCTATTGAGTGGCTTATATGGACAAATGACCGCCACTTAGTCACCGAACCATGGTGACCCATACGGCAAAGGCACGGTTCAATATGCCGAAGGTCTTGGGTTCGAGTCTCGGTACCGGTACTTTTTTTTATAGATGAACTTTTTTTGAAGATGAACCCATGAGTAAAGTACTCTCGGTAATTTCGGGATTCATCCTCTCAGTCTGCATACAGTACCATTTTACTACCGAATCGTGCTCTTTATCCTCTCGTATGCCGATGTCCAGTTCTGGGTGTAGTATACCTTACCGTTCAAATAAAAAAATGCCATTTTTAATGCTTATAGAAATTTGACCGGAAGTTTTTCAATTTTCAGGTGAAAATTGAATGATAATTCTGTTTAGAATTTACCCACGGTCAATACCTATTTTTGATTAACTGGTTTCAACTATAATCATAAAGCTGTTAATAGAAAAGATGTCTTATTTTGATCCCAAAAAGCACTAAATGCCTAATTTGGCTCTGTCGTTTTTTGACGCTTGAAATGTAACAGTATCAAAATCTCAACCAATTGAGTCCATTCGCTCAATTAGATTCCTAATTAATTCCAAATCATCAACGCCTCTCACTGTCAACCTTTCATGCCTCGAAATTCGTCAGTCAGCCACGAACCCCCCTCCATCAAAATTGTCCCTCCACAGTAACAACAACCCACGTCCTGTCCGTTCTTCAAATTTCGAGAACTCATCCAAATCCAACCCAGACTTTCAGCCATGTTTTGTATCTGTAACTGAAAAGGTTTAATTAATTGGGAGTCGTGTGCCAATGCGTAAAATTGAAAATGTCACCACCAACCAACCGGAGTGAGACCAGGACCAAGTCCGGTGGTGATGCCAAAACGTGGTCAAAAAGGGAAAGTCGCACATTTTGGGGTTCGGCACGCCACGCAAATTGAATTGTGGACAACGAGGGCTCGGCTCGTTGCCCGTAGGTCGGAATCACTTTTTGAAGAGCCGTTGATGAGCTGCTTCCGGCTGACTGTCACAGAGGGACACGATTTTGGGATGTTGGTTAATGAGCAGGAAATTCAATTGACTTCCGGGGTTAGAAAACTGGCTCACCGGTTGGGGTAGGTATAATTGGAGCAATCCGGGTCTTAATTGAGATTTTCGGATGGGATTTGTGAGGGGTGTTGATTGAATTAAAATCAGGGTTTAAATTAAATGTTCAAGTCCAAGAGTAATCACTTGTTTAAGAATTTTTGAGAAATCTTAATTTGATATTTAAAAAAAGAAAAAGAAAATTTCCAACAGTCATCGTCCTTGCAGTTGTTGTCTCTGCTCTGCTCTTACAAGTGCTTTTATTTTCCGTCCATTTCTTGCTATGGTCATTTCAAAATTAATTAAAATTAAACTCAGCCATAGCCCGTGGGAAAAAGTGTGCAACACGACGATGTGGAAGCATGCTGCTTGCAGAGACGAAAGCTGGAGCCATTTAATTGAGCTGTTTGCTTTAATGAAGCACTATTTATCCACCGCCGGCCACCGTCCGAGCTGCACTAAACTAATTAGTTAATGTTTTAATAAATCTACTTGCGCTGTCGTTGCGTTAGTGGAAAAAGATTATTTTTTTCGCTGTTTGGGATCATTTCCGACGCGTTCAACCGGGGTTGAAATTTTCAACTAGCCACAAAACAGCGTGTTGCGCCCGAAGGTAGACCACGAATAAAAGGGTGAGCAACTCTCTATGAAATCGGCTGATTTTGACTATTTTTATTTTTTGTATTTTTTTATTTGGCTCAAACTATGTGGGGGCCTTCCTTATGACCAAAGAAGCTATTTTGTGTCATTGGTTCACCCATACAAGTCTCCATACAATTTTGGCAGTTGTCCATACAAAAATGACACGTAAATATTCAAACAGCTGTCACTTTTGAGTGAATTTTCTGATCAATTTGGTGTCTTGGGCAAAGTTGTAGGTATTGTTGAGGACTATTGAGAAAAAAAATAGGTATACGGAAAAAATGCAGATTTTTTAATCAACTTTTTTTTCACAAAAACTCAATTTCCCAAAATACGTATGTTTTGATTTTCGAGATTTTTTGATATGTTTTAGGGGACAAAACCCCGCAACTTTTGAGCCATAGAGAAACATGGTCAAAAAATCTGCCGGCGAGTTATAATTTTTTGAAAAAATAGTGGTTTTTGTAAAAAATCCAAATTTTATGCAAAAACAAATTTAACGTAATTTTTAAATGTAAAATTGACCCTCTAACGCCCAGAGCTGTTTGCTTATCGTAAAAATAGTAAATGGCTTAATTTTGGTACAATAATGCAGGAAATACTTTACTTTGACCCAAAAACATCGAATTGGGGCAAAAAAGTAGAATTTGAAGTGGTGCACCAGAGCACCATCAGGAAGATGAGCAACTTTTTTTTTAAACCACAAAATCTCGTTTTCTTCAAATCTATTGGTTCATTTGTTTGAAAACGCTTCGAAATGTGTTAAAAACTACTTATTCTTTGCTGTAAGACCATATTTCTGAAGTATTAACTACAAATTCTAAAATCTCTGTATTTTCAGGTTTCTTTGATTGGCTCATTCAAAACCCACAAACAACCATTTTCATGAAAAATGAGGAATGTAATAAAAAAAAAAATGTTTTGTCTTGCTTTTGAATACCGTCAGTGGGGGTGACTATGGGTCAATAAACGATACATCTCTCGTAATTTCTTAAAAACAAAAACAATTTAAGCAACATCGAAAATCTTTCAACGTACATTTGTTCTTAGATAGTTTACTGACATTTTCCCATAATATGGTGGATTTTGATGAACACTACCTTGAATGCCAATAGTTTGAAAATTGACCCAATCTCACCCCTTAGAGGGGGTGACATTGGGTCAAATGAAACTAAAATGATGCTCAAATACAACGATATGGTAAAAACAAGTCATCCAACAGTGTTTCTTGTTCGAGGGAATCGTATTGACATGCTACAATGTTTGAAGTGGAGATTTTCAAACATTTGGGTAGTTTTCGAGCAATTCTAACAAAAGTATTAGAAAAATGATTTTTCGAGAGGTCATTTTGGCAAAAACGTACCTCAACTTTAGACAGCTGCCAAAATAACAGGATTTGTTCTAGGAACGAGATTTTTTCAGCGAAGTCATCTTAAGATGTCCCCTACACAGTTTCAATTAGATGAACCTGAGAAATAGTAAAATCCGTAAAAAATCACTTTGACCCTATCTCACCCCCCAGACCCAATGTCACCCCCACTGACGGTAGTCAAAACGTTTATAAACTTTTGTTTTGATAAAAATAAGCTTTTTCTGTAATTTAGAAAAAAAGTGCTCCTGAATATTTCATTGCTCAATGCTCATATGCCTAGGTGGTGCTCTGGTGCACCAAATGAAAAAGGTTGAAAAACACTTAAAACCGGTCCAAACTCACAATGTTATTTACAGGGGTTCTTGTCCAAGGTTCAAATATTAGCAAAACATTTTTTGCTTCATAAAATTTTGTGTTTGGTAATTTTTACGGGCTTTCGAAAACAGGTCTTATTTATTTCCCTAAAATTGGCCCATTTTTGTTTACATTTCACACTGTAACTTTGCTTGTGCTTAACCAAATTTGATGAAATTTGGGGAGATGTTATTATGCATTCTACATGAACACCTGCAACTTAAAGCACCATGAAAAGTTGTGTCAGTTCCGAGATATTTGAGTTCAAAGTTTTGGTGCTCTGGAGTAACCATGGGCGGGAGAGGGTTAAATTTCGAATCGAAAAGTACCATACAAATTTTTTGATAAAGGGCTCCGTTTTCGAAATAAAGCTACCGAAAGTTTGATTTTAACGAAATATTTGCAGTTTTTCGTTTTTAAAAATAGTGACCATGAGTGACCATTTCTAAAAATATTTTTTCAAGAAGTTCAGAAAATCGATCGATCTATTCGAAAAAATATTTTGGACATTTTTAAATCAAAACTAACATTTAATAGGGCCAAACATTGAATATAACGCCCATTTAAAATGCTAGTCTTGATTTAATTTTTTAAAATATTTTTTCGAAAAGGTCGCAAAATTTCACGAATGTTTTATGTTTTAACATTGAAAATGGTACCATTAGTTGCTGAGATATCGACAATAGAAAATGGTAGGTTGTTTTGGTGAGACTTAGAAATCTTCAATTTTCGTGTTTCTTTTTCTTTAGGCGGTTGTATCTCAGAAACCCGCGTTCCAATCTTCAATGTCTGTTAGACAATTTTATAGCGAATTTTCGGAACTTCTTGAAAAAAATATTTTTAGAAATGGTCACTCATGGTCTTTTTTTTTTTAAATCGAAAAACTGCAAATATTTCGCTAAAATCAAGCTTTCAGTAGCTATATCTTGAAAACAGAGCCATTTATCAAAAAATCTGTAGAGTACTTTTCGATTGGTCATTTAATTTCACATTAAAAAATTACGGCAAATTGATTTTTGCATGAAATTTTGATTTTTTTTTCCAAAGATCACAATTTTTTTCAAAAATTTATAACTCGGCAGCAAATTTTTTTACCATGATTCTCTATGGCTTAAGAATTGCGAATTTTTATCCCCTTAAACATATAAAAAAATCTCAAAATTGAGTTCTTGTAAAAAAAATGTTGATTAAAAAATCTGCAATTTTTTTTCCGTGTACCTATTTTTTCTCAATAGTCCTCAACAATACCTACAACTTTGCCGAAGACACCAAATCGATCAGAAAATTCACTCAAAAGTTACAGCTGTTTGAATATTTACGTACCATTTTTGTATGGACAGCATCAAAAATTGTATGGAGACCTGTATGACGCAAAAAAGCTTATTTGGTCATTGAGAAGAACCCCACAAAGTATGAGCCAAATAAAAAAATACAAATAAAATCCATTTCTGATTTTGGTAGAGAATTGCTCAGGGTGTATTTTCAACAATCAAACGAGTATTCTTTGAATGTTTAAATAAATGTTACAGAAAAAAAAAGATGTTTTTTAAATTGAATGTTCTTTTAAAAAAAACTTATGAATTAAGTTATATTATTTGAAATTGTTTTAAGATTAAAAAAAACTTTTAAAACATTACACTTTAAAGAATCTTTTGGGAATTTAAATAAAAAAAACATAATTCTAAGTTATGAAAGTATTCAATTGAATGCGCCAAAATGTAAGTAAGTACATATTTTGCTCCTCTTAACCCCGGAAAACAGTCCTACAAAGGAAATAAAACCTCCAACTAAAACGACCATCCTCCAAAGCAGCATTCAGTGCCCGTTCGTTCTGGGAGGGCAAAACTGTGTCACTAAACTGTCACACTTTTCCCTTCGCCAGCTCTTTGTGAATAAACCAGCCTCCTCTGTCCTGTATGTATGTGTGTATGAGTAGCTGTACGTGCGCGAGGGTACAGATTAAATGAGCACATCCTCTTGCCAGAGCTAGTCGCTCTTTTAGGTTTGGGGTGTGGCGACTTGTGTGTGACTTTTTTCAATATAGAAATTACTTGAAATCTCTTGAAAATTTAGTGCATTATTTTGGTGATTTTCCTGAAAAAAAAATCAATCATAATTTAAAATACTCAATTAGGATACCCTACCCCTAAAAGCTTCTAACTAGCACTATGTTGGCACTGCTTAAATGGCCAGCAGTGCTGGCGTCTAATGCCACTTTTCCGTTCCACCCCTTCACACACACTGCACAAGTGAGTTATTCATGCGTGGTGACAGGAGGTGGAGTCGGTGGGGCTGGTAGAAATGAGAAAATTGCTTTTCTCTCTTTCTGTGCAGAGTTTTGGTGTTGTGGTTGGTCGAGAGTGGGAAGATTAAATGCAAACAGATGCGCTGCTGGTGGAAATCTATTAGGGCAAACGACGAGAAGGCTTGTTGGAGATTAGTTTAAGGATTTTGAAGTTACTTTGTGTCATAAAATAAACAACTTACGAAGCAAAACTAGATACTGCCCACCGATTTCAAGTTTAAAACACTTAAAAATTACTTTTTGTTAAATATCTACTTGGCTTATTTCACTTGTAGAAGTCATTACCAAGCTTGAACAACGCTAAAATATTCTTTTTGAGTGGATCAGAAAATTTCCATTTAATTTCCTTCACAGCAACATAATCATTTGATCTCGTTCAAAATAAGTTTTTTTAGGCCTTTTCAAATATAAGGGTTGATTTTCAAAATGCTGCATTTTTAATAGTTTAAAAACCTTTTGTCATGATTTTTCGTTCAAAGATATAAATTTTGCGTCGCTTTCAATATTTTGACAAAATTCCTTCAACAAGTTGTTTAGAATAGTGCCCTACACATGCTGAGTCCTTTTGGTAACGATTATCCTATTTCTTGTAAAGTTATAGAAATCGGCATTAATCAATGATTGCCAACTAGGACGTTAATGACTGTGTCACAAAATTATATAAATTTTGAAGCACAATTGTTTTAGATCGAAAATTCCTTCAGTGGCTTCAAGATGGCAACCGGCACATGCTGATTCCTTTTGGTTCTGAAATTCGTTAAATTGAATTTAATACAGAATATTTTATAGTGATGATCAAATTTCTTCCAAAATGATCAACGGCTTCACCATAAGGACAGTTGCCAAATTTGTACGGAGGCTTGTATGGAAGAGCCAATAATGTAAAATGTCTTCTTTGGTCATAGAAAAAAGTGCACACAAAGTTTTATCCAAATTAATAGATCTCAAAATAAAATTTCCAGTAAATATGCTTAGTCTTGGGACCAATGCTCAACATCCTTTTTAAAAGCAAAATTAAGCTGGTTTCTTAAAAAAAACGCTGTTACAAGTCTTCGAGATTTTATTCAAATTCAATTTTTGCTACTACAAAAAACATTATCACACTCAATCTTTTTAAATTCAAATAAAAAACTTAAATATATTTTTAAATCAAACATATTTGCTGTACGTTATATTTCTGTTTTCTTGATTTTTTCACTTTGACTCTAAGTCTTCCGTTAGAAGTATTTTTTTTAAATACAATAAACAAAGTTTTCTCAAATTTCAGATATTGAAACATAAATAACATTATTTGACAAGTTTCTAGAACAGTTATTATAAAGTTTCCGATAAAAAATAAGGAATCTGAACCGAAAAATAAAAAGTAGATTTCTCAGCAATTTCTCGATTTTTTATTAATTAAATATACTTTATTGAATCTATCTTATAATAATTACATTTGGTTTACATAATAAGTGGTCAGCTGTGGCTCTTCAGCTTTAGTTTGCTTTTCGTGATTTAAACACTGTTCATTTTCTTAACTTTAAAAGTATATGATTTATCATTTTTGTAACACTAGGTACAAGCAATTTCTCGATGAAACATTGCTCTATGAAGAATTGGAAAGCTGAGAAAGTTCCCTTTAAGACTTTGTTTAAATACATTTAAAGAAGCGATGACTTTTTTTTCCTAAATTGGTCGTGTACTATAAAATTGAGGACTCTGTTTCTTACCTGCTGTTTTCAACTTGATTTTTTTTTAATTTCTTATTAAATACTACAAATAATTAGTTGAGCAACACTCTGCCAAAACCGGTAATGGATTTTATTTTTATTTTTTTATTTGGCTCAAACTATGTGAGGGCCTTCTCTATGACCGAAGAAGCTATTTTGTGTCATTGGTTCACCCATAAAAGTCTCCATACAATTTTGGCAGCTGTACATACAAAAATGGTACGTAGCTGTAACTCTGATTAAAATTTCTGATCAATTTGTCTTTGGCAAAGTTGTAGGTATTGTTGAGGACTATTTAGAAAAAATAGGTACACGAAAAAAAATTGCAGATTTTTTAATCAACTTTTTTGTCACAAAAACTCAATATCCCAAAAAACGTATTTGTTTATTTTTGAGATTTTTTTATATGTTTTAGGAGACAAAAACCCGCAACTTTTGAGCTATAGAGAAGAATGATAAAAAAAATTGCCGCTGAGTTAAAAATTTAAAAAGAAAATAGTAAATTTCGATTTTTTACAAAAAACACAATTTTTCCATAAATTCATAACTTGATGGCAGATTTTTGACCTTACTTCTCTATGGCTCAAAAGTTGCGAGTTTTTGTCCCCTAAAACATATCAAAAAATCTTGAAAATAAAAAAATACGTATTTTGGGAAATTGAGGTTTTGTGAAAACAAACGATAATTAAAAAATCTGTAAAAAAAATTTCCGTGTATCTATTTTTTCTCAATAGTACTCAACAATACCAACAGTTTTGCCGAAGACTACAAATTGATCAGAAAATTCACTCAAAAGTTACAGCTGTTTAAATATTTACGTACCATTTTTGTATGGACAGCAGCCAAAATTGTATGGAGACTTGTATGGGTGAACCAATGACACAAAAAAGCTTAATTGGTCATAGGGAAGGCCCCCACAAAGTTTGAGCCAAATTTAAAAAAATGGTCGAAATCGGCCAATTTCGTAGAGAAGTTTATTTTTTGTATTTTTTTTTGTGATGGATTTTTCATTCTCATATAATTTTTTTTTCGATTGTTGTGACACATTTAAATAAAGCTTGTGCATCATCTCTTTTGAAGTGATAACAAAACAGGATCAAAATTGATTAGACTCTTGTCAATGTTGTTTGAAAAAGATTTGAAATTGTTCAAGTTGATTGTAATACATTTGCTATTTCAATCTTTTTAACATGGGCTGATTGAAACACGTTTACAACTGAAATTAGAACCAAATTGGTTTCATTTGTTTTTGGTTCTTCTCACTAGATTTCTGGTATTTTATTTTTGTAATACGCCTATAAAATAAAATATGATGTTGTTATACGTCTTATAATGATGAATAATATACTTTTAAGTTTCGGAATATTGAGAACATAATTGGATGTTCGATTTCAGTAGAAATCATCGTACAAATTTGAATAATAAATTAGTGTTTGACCCTGGTTTATCACATAGGAAGTAAAATTGCTAATCTGCAAATAAAAAAATAAAATAATTAATTGTACGAAAAACTGTTCAAAAATTTGTTGTTTCAAACTGAGATAAATTCTAAAAAGACACTTATATTTTAGAGATTTACAGTTTATTTTGTTTGGTCATGCTTTGTCCAAAGAAAAAAAAAACATTGTTTCATATTGTGGTTTAGTTGAGCGTTTCAGCAGAATGCATTACTGTGAATACAAAGAGACGAGTTGTTCCTTTTCATTCCGCTATATATAGCGGAATTAAAAGAAACAACTCGTCTCTTTGTATTCACATTGTTTCATAATTTTTAGCTACTCATATATAATTCCATTTAAAATGTTTTGACTTTTCCGAAAGTTTCAAACTTCTCTAATGGGTTCAAGCACCCATCATCTTATAAAACTGTAATTAATGAGAATCTGCTCCTTAGCAAATGCACTTTGTTCTCCCAACATCATCATTAATTCAAGCCTAAGAAAAAGGTTTCCCGGCAAGCAGCTAAATTAGCTCCTTGACGGGCTAACTTTCTCCGCTGTAATCCCTTCCACTCAAATATTCAAAACAACCTGCGAGAATCACGTCGGAACGACTTTCACTTGAAGTGGCAAACCAATAAGCCCCCTTTCCTCGGTAGAAGCCAATCAGTCTGGCCCTGAGGGGGGAGAGCGCCACTGAACAAATAATCTTTTTCCATTGTAGCTTCACTGCTGTCACAACATAATCACCCTCCCCCACACATTTGAGGAGGAGGAAATTTCCCACCCAAATCCCACCCTCCCCCCTTTTTGAGCAAAGTCATAAATCACGCCAAGATCCGATTAATCTTTATCGATTGCCTTTTCCCTAACCATCAAAACCACATCACTCACTTGCCTAGGCTGGAGTACCGGTTGCGAATAATGCGAAATTGTACACAGACCTTAAGTGGGGGGTGGGTTTCACTCTAAATTGTATCACGCTGGTTTGGTTGGGAGGGGTGGCTTTTCCTAGATGGAGAAGCTAAGGGGGGAATGGTTAAAGGTTAGATCATGTTTGTTGTGCAATACACGCACACACGCACTTACAAGATTTCACGCACACACACACACATATGTACACACAATTTGTAATCAGGACGAGGACTTTGGAGTCTTCTTCCAGGCAGCATCCCGGCAAAAGGTAGAAATAGGAGCGCAGTCTTGTTGCCACAACGAGCCTGGAGGTTATCAAACAATTTGCAGGGGTCAGCTGGGGTTAAATTAGAGGATCAAAGTTCATATTAAACTGTTAGGTATAGTATTAACAACAGACCTTTGGTTTGTTTACCCTGCCTCTCTACAAACCAAAAAATGATTATGAAAAACAGCTTCAAGATTGGAACTACCAAACGGAATTCAATTCTTCCGTTTCAAATAACAAATAACAAATAACAAATAACAAATAACAAATAACAAATAACAAATAACAAATAACAAATAACAAATAACAAATAACAAATAACAAATAACAAATAACAAATAACAAATAACAAATAACAAATAACAAATAACAAATAACAAATAACAAATAACAAATAACAAATAACAAATAACAAATAACAAATAACAAATAACAAATAACAAATAACAAATAACAAATAACAAATAACAAATAACAAATAACAAATAACAAATAACAAATAACAAATAACAAATAACAAATAACAAATAACAAATAACAAATAACAAATAACAAATAACAAATAACAAATAACAAATAACAAATAACAAATAACAAATAACAAATAACAAATAACAAATAACAAATAACAAATAACAAATAACAAATAACAAATAACAAATAACAAATAACAAATAACAAATAACAAATAACAAATAACAAATAACAAATAACAAATAACAAATAACAAATAACAAATAACAAATAACAAATAACAAATAACAAATAACAAATAACAAATAACAAATAACAAATAACAAATAACAAATAACAAATAACAAATAACAAATAACAAATAACAAATAACAAATAACAAATAACAAATAACAAATAACAAATAACAAATAACAAATAACAAATAACAAATAACAAATAACAAATAACAAATAACAAATAACAAATAACAAATAACAAATAACAAATAACAAATAACAAATAACAAATAACAAATAACAAATAACAAATAACAAATAACAAATAACAAATAACAAATAACAAATAACAAATAACAAATAACAAATAACAAATAACAAATAACAAATAACAAATAACAAATAACAAATAACAAATAACAAATAACAAATAACAAATAACAAATAACAAATAACAAATAACAAATAACAAATAACAAATAACAAATAACAAATAACAAATAACAAATAACAAATAACAAATAACAAATAACAAATAACAAATAACAAATAACAAATAACAAATAACAAATAACAAATAACAAATAACAAATAACAAATAACAAATAACAAATAACAAATAACAAATAACAAATAACAAATAACAAATAACAAATAACAAATAACAAATAACAAATAACAAATAACAAATAACAAATAACAAATAACAAATAACAAATAACAAATAACAAATAACAAATAACAAATAACAAATAACAAATAACAAATAACAAATAACAAATAACAAATAACAAATAACAAATAACAAATAACAAATAACAAATAACAAATAACAAATAACAAATAACAAATAACAAATAACAAATAACAAATAACAAATAACAAATAACAAATAACAAATAACAAATAACAAATAACAAATAACAAATAACAAATAACAAATAACAAATAACAAATAACAAATAACAAATAACAAATAACAAATAACAAATAACAAATAACAAATAACAAATAACAAATAACAAATAACAAATAACAAATAACAAATAACAAATAACAAATAACAAATAACAAATAACAAATAACAAATAACAAATAACAAATAACAAATAACAAATAACAAATAACAAATAACAAATAACAAATAACAAATAACAAATAACAAATAACAAATAACAAATAACAAATAACAAATAACAAATAACAAATAACAAATAACAAATAACAAATAACAAATAACAAATAACAAATAACAAATAACAAATAACAAATAACAAATAACAAATAACAAATAACAAATAACAAATAACAAATAACAAATAACAAATAACAAATAACAAATAACAAATAACAAATAACAAATAACAAATAACAAATAACAAATAACAAATAACAAATAACAAATAACAAATAACAAATAACAAATAACAAATAACAAATAACAAATAACAAATAACAAATAACAAATAACAAATAACAAATAACAAATAACAAATAACAAATAACAAATAACAAATAACAAATAACAAATAACAAATAACAAATAACAAATAACAAATAACAAATAACAAATAACAAATAACAAATAACAAATAACAAATAACAAATAACAAATAACAAATAACAAATAACAAATAACAAATAACAAATAACAAATAACAAATAACAAATAACAAATAACAAATAACAAATAACAAATAACAAATAACAAATAACAAATAACAAATAACAAATAACAAATAACAAATAACAAATAACAAATAACAAATAACAAATAACAAATAACAAATAACAAATAACAAATAACAAATAACAAATAACAAATAACAAATAACAAATAACAAATAACAAATAACAAATAACAAATAACAAATAACAAATAACAAATAACAAATAACAAATAACAAATAACAAATAACAAATAACAAATAACAAATAACAAATAACAAATAACAAATAACAAATAACAAATAACAAATAACAAATAACAAATAACAAATAACAAATAACAAATAACAAATAACAAATAACAAATAACAAATAACAAATAACAAATAACAAATAACAAATAACAAATAACAAATAACAAATAACAAATAACAAATAACAAATAACAAATAACAAATAACAAATAACAAATAACAAATAACAAATAACAAATAACAAATAACAAATAACAAATAACAAATAACAAATAACAAATAACAAATAACAAATAACAAATAACAAATAACAAATAACAAATAACAAATAACAAATAACAAATAACAAATAACAAATAACAAATAACAAATAACAAATAACAAATAACAAATAACAAATAACAAATAACAAATAACAAATAACAAATAACAAATAACAAATAACAAATAACAAATAACAAATAACAAATAACAAATAACAAATAACAAATAACAAATAACAAATAACAAATAACAAATAACAAATAACAAATAACAAATAACAAATAACAAATAACAAATAACAAATAACAAATAACAAATAACAAATAACAAATAACAAATAACAAATAACAAATAACAAATAACAAATAACAAATAACAAATAACAAATAACAAATAACAAATAACAAATAACAAATAACAAATAACAAATAACAAATAACAAATAACAAATAACAAATAACAAATAACAAATAACAAATAACAAATAACAAATAACAAATAACAAATAACAAATAACAAATAACAAATAACAAATAACAAATAACAAATAACAAATAACAAATAACAAATAACAAATAACAAATAACAAATAACAAATAACAAATAACAAATAACAAATAACAAATAACAAATAACAAATAACAAATAACAAATAACAAATAACAAATAACAAATAACAAATAACAAATAACAAATAACAAATAACAAATAACAAATAACAAATAACAAATAACAAATAACAAATAACAAATAACAAATAACAAATAACAAATAACAAATAACAAATAACAAATAACAAATAACAAATAACAAATAACAAATAACAAATAACAAATAACAAATAACAAATAACAAATAACAAATAACAAATAACAAATAACAAATAACAAATAACAAATAACAAATAACAAATAACAAATAACAAATAACAAATAACAAATAACAAATAACAAATAACAAATAACAAATAACAAATAACAAATAACAAATAACAAATAACAAATAACAAATAACAAATAACAAATAACAAATAACAAATAACAAATAACAAATAACAAATAACAAATAACAAATAACAAATAACAAATAACAAATAACAAATAACAAATAACAAATAACAAATAACAAATAACAAATAACAAATAACAAATAACAAATAACAAATAACAAATAACAAATAACAAATAACAAATAACAAATAACAAATAACAAATAACAAATAACAAATAACAAATAACAAATAACAAATAACAAATAACAAATAACAAATAACAAATAACAAATAACAAATAACAAATAACAAATAACAAATAACAAATAACAAATAACAAATAACAAATAACAAATAACAAATAACAAATAACAAATAACAAATAACAAATAACAAATAACAAATAACAAATAACAAATAACAAATAACAAATAACAAATAACAAATAACAAATAACAAATAACAAATAACAAATAACAAATAACAAATAACAAATAACAAATAACAAATAACAAATAACAAATAACAAATAACAAATAACAAATAACAAATAACAAATAACAAATAACAAATAACAAATAACAAATAACAAATAACAAATAACAAATAACAAATAACAAATAACAAATAACAAATAACAAATAACAAATAACAAATAACAAATAACAAATAACAAATAACAAATAACAAATAACAAATAACAAATAACAAATAACAAATAACAAATAACAAATAACAAATAACAAATAACAAATAACAAATAACAAATAACAAATAACAAATAACAAATAACAAATAACAAATAACAAATAACAAATAACAAATAACAAATAACAAATAACAAATAACAAATAACAAATAACAAATAACAAATAACAAATAACAAATAACAAATAACAAATAACAAATAACAAATAACAAATAACAAATAACAAATAACAAATAACAAATAACAAATAACAAATAACAAATAACAAATAACAAATAACAAATAACAAATAACAAATAACAAATAACAAATAACAAATAACAAATAACAAATAACAAATAACAAATAACAAATAACAAATAACAAATAACAAATAACAAATAACAAATAACAAATAACAAATAACAAATAACAAATAACAAATAACAAATAACAAATAACAAATAACAAATAACAAATAACAAATAACAAATAACAAATAACAAATAACAAATAACAAATAACAAATAACAAATAACAAATAACAAATAACAAATAACAAATAACAAATAACAAATAACAAATAACAAATAACAAATAACAAATAACAAATAACAAATAACAAGTTGCCCCGACCCCTTTTCGATTTGCGTGAACCTTTGTCCTACGGGGTAACTTTTGTCCCTGACCATGAATCCAAGCAAGCTCCATTCTTCGATAACTCGAGACGGAGAAGCGATACGACCCCTTTCATATTTCTGTCAAAAAGATTGATTGTTTGCAAGTTTGTTTGTTTGATTGTCATAGTCTAATACGTTCTTAAGAACTTTTTTCTGTGCTTTTTAACTAGAAACCGTGAAGATAGAAATTGGATGTGAAAGGGACTTAAGTGTAAAATTTGACATCCGATTTGAAGGCGTACTCAAAATAAAAAAAAAACGTTTTTTTCATCAAATAAAAAAATAGTTTTAAAACCGCTGCAGTTCCCGTCCCTCAACTGTTAAAAATCATAAGTCATGCCATTTTCTGGGGAATTTAATGTTATTTTTGAATCTGAAATTACCGAGAAGAATTTAGAATTTAAGCCAATTTAGAATCAATTTAAACAAAAAAAAAAAAAAAAAACAAATAAAGGTAATTCTGTTTACTGAAAGTTTCGAGAAAAACACTGTTTTCATAAAAAGAATTAAAACCTCCTCCATTTTTCGTCACTTGACTTAAATTTTTTTTGGAATATATATTGTTTTTTCGAATCATATCAGGGTTAATTTAAAGAGTGTAACAATGTTTTCAAAGTTATCGAACGACAATTATAAAGAATATTTTGCATAAAAATAAAAGGTTTGCTTTTAATCAAAAGTATTCGCTTATTTACGAATAAAAGTTTTGAGAAAGTACCTTTAACATCAAATTTGAATTTTGCGACCAAATTTTAGTTAAATTTGAATGGTTGCCTTAAAATTACTAAATGCGTTTCATCACCGCCATATTAGATTTTAAACATTCTAAACCACTTTAGAGTAGTTTAGGGGTCATACTCAAGCTCGAAAATCAATCGTTTCCGAAGTCTTTGGAAAATCGATTTGGGACTGTAATAGGAAAATGAATCATTAAGTGTAATGCACTATAGTTAAGAGCTTGTCAACGGGACCGCGTCAACATATTTTTAAAATTTATATATTTTAATAAATAATTTGATTCATAATAACAAAAAAAAGTTTTTTTTGAAAATAAAATGGAAAGATTTAGTTATGAAAATATCAATAACTCGGTTGGGCAAATTTGCGTTTATTGGCAATAACTTGGGTTGACTCACCACATTAACCCTCACTGCCCAGTTGACATCGCTGGTAATCACCCCCACGACCACCAGCCATAGGTTCTGCGTCGAAGGGAATCAAAGGGCTTTACGTTTGAAATCAGTCACGAGGGGGATGGAAAGGAGATGAGGGTGAAGTTCGAAACTCTCATTGTTACTTTGCACCCTTAGGGAGTGTGGGATGACGGGTCGTGGTTTAACCAGAGAGTAAATAAACACAGTCATATTTCAAAGTACTTACTTACCAAGCCAGCCACCCACAGAATCCACCCACGCACGCGAGGACGAGAGCGCGTTTGTCAATTGATTGTGATGAAAATAAATGGCCCTGTTTTGTTGGTTGCCGATGGCCTCCGGCGTGGGGCACATTTGCGAAAAGCCAGCCGGTTGTGTTCGATGCGTCAGCGAGAATTCTAATAGGATTTATTGGGTTTGAGATAGGAGCTTTGGGTGGGAGGTGGGAGGCCATTAGTGAAAGGGAAAGGGGGGAGGAGCGAGGTTGGAATGTTTCCAAATATGATTTAATGTTGAATACTTTGATCGGTTTTTTGCTGCAAAATGTTTGCTGATTGTTGTTTATCCATGAAAGCTAAAAAAAAATCTATTTCCCATGAAAGCAATCAACGAATCAATTTGCCTATTAAAGGTCATTTTTCAACAGAGGACGTAACCCGTCACGTATCATTAAATTCAATCAACATAATTATGTTTACCTATCATGCCGCGCTGCCACAGTTAAATTAGTCAATTTGTGTAACCGTTGCATTCATTATGCATAATCGTTTGAGTTTCGTTTCATTTTTTCCACCACCGCCACCACGCCCATGTTTGATTGCTCAACTTTGATTGACAGCCGCCACGAGGAAAAACAAACTTTACCCTCCACCCAACTAACCCGCTGCCTCGGAAGCTTCTCGCTGCTTCCTGAATAATTACTGGAAAAACCATCGCACATAATCGGTTTCCGCACTTCCGCACCCAACTCCACCGAAAACCAACCAACCAAATCGCCAACCTGTTAACTCTCTGAGAGGGGTGAGGAGTCTCCTTTCTGTCAGTAACTTAAACTCCCTTCAAAAACAGCTTGGTAGCTTGGCAAAACTAGTCGAGCTGAAATCGTCCTGAAAACTAAATTATCGCCCCAAACTGCTGCTGCTTCTTGCTCCTTTGGAAATTGAGTCGAAAGTTTCGAACGGCCAGGCTACGAGCACGCGAGTTTTCGTTGCTTGGTTTGACGGACTGGAACAGTGAAAAATTTGATTTCATTTTCATTTTCAATTTCATTTTCAATTTCATTTTCATTTTCATTTTCATTTTCATTTTCATTTTCATTTTCATTTTCATTTTCATTTTCATTTTCATTTTCATTTTCATTTTCATTTTCATTTTCATTTTCAATTTCATTTTCAATTTCAATTTCATTTTCAATTTTATTTTCATTTTCATTTTCATTTTCATTTTCATTTTCAATTTCATTTTCAATTTCATTTTCAATTTCATTTTCAATTTCATTTTCAATTTCATTTTCAATTTCATTTTCAATTTCATTTTCATTTTCATTTTCATTTTCATTTTCATTTTCATTTTCATTTTCATTTTCATTTTCATTTTCAATTTAATTTTCAATTTCAATTTCAATTTCAATTTCATTTTCAATTTCATTTTCATTTTCATTTTCATTTTCAATTTCATTTTCAATTTCATTTTCAATTTCATTTTCAATTTCATCTTCAATTTCATTTTCAATTTCATTTTCAATTTCATTTTCAATTTCATTTTCAATTTCATTTTCAATTTCATTTTCAATTTCATTTTCAATTTCATTTTCAATTTCATTTTCAATTTCATTTTCAATTTCATTTTCAATTTCATTTTCAATTTCATTTTCAATTTCATTTTCAATTTCATTTTCAATTTCATTTTCAATTTCATTTTCAATTTCATTTTCAATTTCATTTTCAATTTCATTTTCAATTTCATTTTCAATTTCATTTTCAATTTCATTTTCAATTTCATTTTCAATTTCATTTTCAATTTCATTTTCATTTTCATTTTCATTTTCATTTTCATTTTCATTTTCATTTTCATTTTCAATTTAATTTTCAATTTCAATTTCAATTTCAATTTCATTTTCAATTTCATTTTCATTTTCATTTTCATTTTCAATTTCATTTTCAATTTCATTTTCAATTTCATTTTCAATTTCATTTTCAATTTCATTTTCAATTTCATTTTCAATTTCATTTTCAATTTCATTTTCAATTTCATTTTCAATTTCATTTTCAATTTCATTTTCAATTTCATTTTCAATTTCATTTTCAATTTCATTTTCAATTTCATTTTCAATTTCATTTTCAATTTCATTTTCAATTTCATTTTCAATTTCATTTTCAATTTCATTTTCAATTTCATTTTCAATTTCATTTTCAATTTCATTTTCAATTTCATTTTCAATTTCATTTTCAATTTCATTTTCAATTTCATTTTCAATTTCATTTTCAATTTCATTTTCAATTTCATTTTCAATTTCATTTTCAATTTCATTTTCAATTTCATTTTCAATTTCATTTTCAATTTCATTTTCAATTTCATTTTCGATTTCATTTTCAATTTCATTTTCAATTTCATTTTCAATTTCATTTTCAATTTCATTTTCAATTTCATTTTCAATTTCATTTTCAATTTCATTTTCAATTTCATTTTCAATTTCATTTTCAATTTCATTTTCAATTTCATTTTCAATTTCATTTTCAATTTCATTTTCAATTTCATTTTCAATTTCATTTTCAATTTCATTTTCAATTTCATTTTCAATTTCATTTTCAATTTCATTTTCAATTTCATTTTCAATTTCATTTTCAATTTCATTTTCAATTTCATTTTCAATTTCATTTTCAATTTCATTTTCAATTTCATTTTCAATTTCATTTTCAATTTCATTTTCAATTTCATTTTCAATTTCATTTTCAATTTCATTTTCAATTTCATTTTCAATTTCATTTTCAATTTCATTTTCAATTTCATTTTCAATTTCATTTTCAATTTCATTTTCAATTTCATTTTCAATTTCATTTTCAATTTCATTTTCAATTTCATTTTCAATTTCATTTTCAATTTCATTTTCAATTTCATTTTCAATTTCATTTTCAATTTCATTTTCAATTTCATTTTCAATTTCATTTTCAATTTCATTTTCAATTTCATTTTCAATTTCATTTTCAATTTCATTTTCAATTTCATTTTCAATTTCATTTTCAATTTCATTTTCAATTTCATTTTCAATTTCATTTTCAATTTCATTTTCAATTTCATTTTCAATTTCATTTTCAATTTCATTTTCAATTTCATTTTCAATTTCATTTTCAATTTCATTTTCAATTTCATTTTCAATTTCATTTTCAATTTCATTTTCAATTTCATTTTCAATTTCATTTTCAATTTCATTTTCAATTTCATTTTCAATTTCTTTTCAATTTCATTTTCAATTTCATTTTCAATTTCATTTTCAATTTCATTTTCAATTTCATTTTCAATTTCATTTTCAATTTCATTTTCAATTTCATTTTCAATTTAATTTTCAATTTCATTTTCAATTTCATTTTCAATTTCATTTTCAATTTCATTTTCAATTTCATTTTCAATTTCATTTTCAATTTCATTTTCAATTTCATTTTCAATTTCATTTTCAATTTCATTTTCAATTTCATTTTCAATTTCATTTTCAATTTCATTTTCAATTTCATTTTCAATTTCATTTTCAATTTCATTTTCAATTTCATTTTCAATTTCATTTTCAATTTCATTTTCAATTTCATTTTCAATTTCATTTTCAATTTCATTTTCAATTTCATTTTCAATTTCATTTTCAATTTCATTTTCAATTTCATTTTCAATTTCATTTTCAATTTCATTTTCAATTTCATTTTCAATTTCATTTTCAATTTCATTTTCAATTTCATTTTCAATTTCATTTTCAATTTCATTTTCAATTTCATTTTCAATTTCATTTTCAATTTCATTTTCATTTCATTTTCAATTTCTTTTTCAATTTCATTTTCCCTTATATTTTTAGAAGTTTGCAGTCTCAACGTGTTTCTTTTTTTTATTGCTTTGATATTTTTAAACGTTTAAAACATTAAACCGTGGTTGTTATTTTTCTTCTAATATTTAACAGTGTCTCATTTTTTTACTTCCCTAAACTGAGCACCTCCCCATCAAACCCAGTGGCCCAGTGTGGCTTGTGCTGTTCGAAACGAAAACAATTTCGCTTTCTGATGGCACATGAAGACTTTCGGAGGCAAAGAAAAGTTTACCCCTTTTTCTCTGGGATCGTTTGTACGCTCTTCCACAGGGAGGATGGGAAAATGCTTTTCGAATTGCCGGCAATCAACGGAAAAAGTTTCACGTCTCTTTCTCTCTCTCTCTTGGGGGAGAAGAACTCTCGACCAATGTTGTCGCAATGTGCTTGCGGGAACAATTTTCGGAAATTGCGTGGAAAATTGAAAATATTCCTCACATGAGTTTTTGGGTGGCGATTGAGTTTTCCAAACGGGTGAATTTAATATTTCACTGTTTTGAAAAGTTTTTCCTTGAGAGTTGTTGCAACATTAGGATGTTTGTCGTTTCTGTACGAGTTTTTGGATTGTTTTTAACCTTGGTAATATGTGCGTCAAATTTGGTGATGCAAATTGAACTGTTCAATCTGAGTCTAAAATTGAATCAAAGCCAAACCGTTTACCTGAGGGTAGAAAGTGTCACAGAAACTCTGCAGCATTCCCAAAATCCCAATTACGAACCAACCAGTCATCAGCCCACGGGGATCTGCACAGTTTCTGTGTTGTACCCCGGAAAACCACTTATTTTCCCAGCACGCTTCCCAACTTCATCGTTTCCCCACTACTTTTCTGGTAGAAAAGAAGAAAAACTTTGGAATGTCTCCTCTTTCCGATAAGTACTTCAATACACGCCCCCACAAACTAACTGAAGACGACATCTTCGTTCGAAATCTCCCCTGAAACGCACTCACTCCCAGTGGGATTGCAAGCTTCTATTAAAGGATTTTTCAATTTCCAAACCCGTAAAACTAGATTTTCATCTGCCCTTCCTCGAATCAGTCCCCACCCACTCCAAATTGAGAGTGTGTGTTTTCCCTCAGATCTTACCCCGGTTACACTCAGAATGAAAATCGGACGATTTACTCGCCAATTTACGGTATTAAAGGAATGTTGATCGCTCCGGAATCGTATACGAACTTCCGAAATAAGGCTTCGGAGCTTCTCTCTGGTAAGCTTTTTTTGTGAATGTGTTTTGTTTTGGGTTGCTTTTTTTTGGGCCGAGACGAGTTCAAACGGCAATCTGCTGGAGTTGCGAGTGTTGCTGGAGCTGTTTGAGATGATCCGATAAGGGTAGGATTGCATTTTTATGTAGGCGTTTAAGTTAAAATTTGAGCAAATAAAATAGATTTCAAACTCGCACCAAATTTGATAAATATAGTTGAATCTGATAAACAAATCGAGAGCTGAAATTTTCCAATGTAGCGGAACTATACCATTTTTCACTTTGATCATGAATTATAGCTTTCATAAATTGTTTTTGACTGTTCCAAAGTAATAAAAAGCTCAAATAAAAGTAGGCAAGCAACTCTCCTTTGTTGATACATCTGAAAATGTTGATTTAATAGCGGAAAACGCAAAAGTGATGAGAATTGGACGAACGGCTTAGAGTGATTAAAATGGGTATATTTCCCCTCGTTTCATTTGTCAATTCATGTTAAAGGAATTAGAAGTAATTTTTTAAACAAATTGAACTGGTGGTGACACAAAAACTTTGATAAATATTTGCAACGGCTAGCATGTTTTAAAAAGAAAGACTCACAAAAAAGCTAGATGGGGTAAAAACATTCTAACATAATTTATTTTATTGCAAGTTTGCAGCAAAAATGAGTGAATGCATAATTGTGTTGTTTTTTATTATAGCTTAGATTTTTAGAAATTGTGTAAAACAACAATTTTGAAGGTTTTGTAAAAAAAATTGTAATGAAAGTGTTCAAATTATCATGTACAGAAAATCATTAATCATTAGCATAATTTTTAATTCCAAAGTTCCAAATTTAACGGAACGTGAAAAATATTAAAGTTACCTTGAAAGTCTTATGTTAAAATTACAAAAAATACTTTATATACTTAACTTTGTTCTCAATTAACTTAAAACTTAACGGAGCAATTCCAGCTCAAATCAGGATTTTTTTCTGGTACTTTTGTACCCGACCCTCTCCGATTTCAATAAAACTTTGTAGACATGTTATCCTAGGCCTATATAAGCCATTTTTGTGCATATGGAGCAAATAGTACTCGAGAATAACATTTGAGTAGGGCGTAAGGTAATTAAATATTTTTGTATTCTGTTATTTAAAAATTACTGTATCTCGAAGCCGTTGCGTCGTATCAAAAAGTGGTCAAAGACAAACTTGTAGGAAATTGGACGGGCTTTCTGAAAAAAATACACTGAAACAAAAATACACGCCACATCTGCGAGATTTTTTGATTTTTAAGTCTAAAACTTAGATTTGAAGGTGATGTCACGATTTTTTTTCGTTCAAAATTTTTGAGGAAATAGCCTAAAATGTTACTAAAAGGCTGACGAAAAATGCAGGATGGTATGTCTCTCCTAAAAAAATACAAAAATAATTTACTAAAACTGTTTTTTTGAAAAGTGGTCTAAACGTCAAAATTTTTAAAAACCGGTAGTGAGAATCGATTCTCCAGACAATTTTACATAACAAACTCGATATTGACCATTGTCCTATGTCCTATCCTTGGGAAGATACAGCGGTTTTAAAAATAAAAATGTTGAAAAAACGGGATTTTTGGTGGTTTTTGACAATTTCTATATGACAGACTTGGTTTTTCAGTCTCGTAAATATTTTTAACGGAAAGCTCGTCCAATTTCCCATAAGTTTGCCTTTGACAGCATTTCAATTGGATGTAAGGGCTTACAGATATAAGCTTAATTACATTGCTTATAACTGAAAATAGAATATTTTTTTCAGTGTGGTAGAAACCAGGATAGTAAATTTGATTACGTAAATATAAAAACGATATAAATCAAAAAGCTGTCAAAGGCAAACTAATGGGAAATTGGACGAGCTTTCCGGTAAAAATATTTACGAGACAGAAAAACCAAGTCTGTCATATAGAAAATGCCAAAAACCACCAAAAATCCCGTTTTTTCAACATTTTTATTTTTAAAACCGCTGTATCTTCCCAAGGATTGGACATAGGACAATGGTCAATATGGAGACTTTTACGTAAAATTATCTGGAGAATCGATTCCCACTACCGGTTTTAAAAAATTTTGACGTTTAGACCACTTTTCAAAAAAACAGTTTAAGTAAATGATTTTTGTATTTTTTTAGGAGAGACATACCATCCTGCATTTTTCGTCAGTCTTTTGGTAACATTTTAAGGTATTTCCTCAAAAATTTTGAGCGAAAAAAAATCGTGACATCACCTTCAAATTTAACTTTTAAACTTAAAATTGAAAATGACATAAAAGTGGCGTGTATTTTTGTTTCAGTGTATTTTAATCAGAAAGCCCGTCAAATTTCCTTCAAGTTTGTCTTTGACCACTTTTTGATACGATGCAACGGCTTCGAGATACAGTAATTTTTAAATTGCAAAATACTAAAATATTTAAATACCTTACGCCCTACTCAAATGTTATTCTCGAGTACTATTGGCTCCATAAACACAAAAATGACTTTTATAGGCCTAGGATAACATGTCTACAAAGTTTCATTGAAATCGGAGAGGGTCGGGTACAAAAGTACCAGAAAAAATCCTGATTTGAGCTGGAATTGCTCAACGAAAATCTTTTCTGATTTTTTTTTGTTCTTTGGATCTTGGAATGGTAATGTATATTTTTTTCAACATATTTAATTTATGAAGCTTAAATTTCTTGAGCTAGCATTCCTAGATTCGCTTCTATTTTATCTATTTTACATTGTATTGATTCCCAAATCAAAACAAGATTCAACAGTCTTGTCTAGCCATCATCACCAAATCAATAAATTTCGTAAAATTTATACAAAAATGAGAACAAAATCTGAAATTTTCTATAAAGGCCTTATTTTCAAAATCAAAAATAATATTATAATGTTAACTTACTAGTCAAATTGTTAGTGCAGGGAATAAAAGTATGATTAAATTATGTAAGTTTTCAAACAAAAGTCTCAAATGAAATTTCCAGTGTTTTCTTATAGCTTACTTCAACTGTTGCTGCCGACTGTATTGATTGAGTATTACTTTTACTAGAATGTTTGCTATTTTTGATCATGAAACATAAATCAAACAATCTTTAAAATCTAAACTCAATACAGTTGTTGTCAATTACAAATAGTTTTGATTGAAATTCTTCAGTATTATAAAAAAAAACATAGAGATGTGCATAAAACTTAAAAAACGAAAAACAAAAATTAAAAGCAATTTTTGTGAAGAATAACTGCGAAAATCCTTTCCTGAAGTTTTTGTTAAATTTTAATGATTCCGCTTTTTTATTTGACTGATTCTCATTTACTTCATATTATTATTCATAGCATACGTTTTTTTTTGTAAATGTTGTAACAATTTAGTTTGAATGGTTGTTTTCCTTTAAATTCATCAAATAGTTTATATGACGCACTTTTCAATTTAAAACTATTATATTATAAATAACATTTCAATGGTTTGTGGATAAAATGCTTGCTAAGTTCTGTTATGTTTAAGTATTTATTTAAGAAAATGTTAAATTAAACTTCAAATTAATTACTTTAGTTGAGAATTAATAACCTGAATAAAGATTCAAAATTTCAAAAGTTATTTACGATTTTGTAAATCGACTTTTTATATCGAATAAATTAAATTTTTAGGGCTGGTCATACAAAATGGGTATGGTTTTCTGTATCTTGAGAAGGAATTTTCTAATCGATTGGTGTCTTCCGCAAAGAGTTTGGAAATTGGGCAATTAATTTTGGAAAACAGTCTCATCAAAATTCGAATCGATGATGAGTTTTTCCTAGTGTTACCTATTAAGCATGTATTTTTCAACTGACGAAATCTCGGAAACTTTTGGTCCGGTTTTCAATGTAAAAAATTAAAATTGTGATATTTTACAATACAAAATTTTATCCAAATAAAAAATGAAAATAAATCGCAAAATATGCGAAATCGTAAAGACTCGAATGATTGTTTGAAAACTCTTATGTCTTACATTTCTGAAAATCAATAAAGTGTACTGATAAGTTTTTTAATTTAATTCATTTTCAGTACGCTGGACAAATTGGTCAATAGCAAATTTATTTTCTAATGCAAACACATTTTTTATTTCTCAATATGTTTTTTTTCAATACAACTTTTTTTTATTAATTATACTCTTTAATGTACTTCCAAAAATGAGGGACAAAAATAAAGTGCCGACTCGATTATCCTCGAAAATATTACATTGGATTCTAGAAAAGCAAGGGTTTTTTAAAGTTTTAATAAACAAAAACATTTGTTTTGCTTTTCGGGTGTTTTTGAAACTGCTTTGAGTCAGGATTGAATATCCACTCAAATCTTCATATTTTGCCATTTCAAGTGTATAGAATTTCACAGGAGTTTTTAATATAAAAAAAAAAAACAATTTTTTCCCAAAATACTGAATTTTAGTGATAATTCCAATGTTTCCATCATTTGCAATATCAATCAACGTAAAATTTTGTGAAGTTTTTAATACATCAGAGTTTGAAGTATACAGTTTTATATTTTTTGAAGAAAATTCCGTACTTTTTAAAAAATACTCAAATTTTCATAATACGCCATATGGGTACTAAGAGACGTGAAATTGTGTACGACATCGTGTCTGGACTGTTTTGTAATGTATTAAATCATTAGTAAATTATTTATAGGTTGAAAATTGACATAAAAAAATTACATCAGAAAAAAATCTTTTCACATATTAAATAATAGGCTAAGTTTTGATTGAAGCAAACATGTAATCAAGCATTTTGAGAAACCCTTTGCTTTTAAAGTTAGAAATTTAAGAATAACATTGGATTTCTTTGTTCACTTTTATTTTTACCTGCTTAAACTTGAAACTCTCAATGTCTCAAACCTGAGCTTCGCTTATATTTATATTTTTGGATGTTTTGGGAAAAAATACACAAATTTCTTGTTTTTGTTATCATATATTTTTTTAATTTTAAGAAGTTTTAAACCTTTTTTTGATTTTCATTTGAACCTCCACTTACTCGGGACATTTCCAGGCAATCCTTCATCAAGTGTTTCGCATTTAGGGAGGCGCTCCCCCAGCGAACCCAGCATCTTGGTTGAAAGGGAAGGAAGGTCACGTGGCCTCCCCGATTTCTCCGAATCCGGAAAGTGTCGAGGTGAAACAACTGTTTCGGTAGCTGCGCTCTGCTCTATTCCGGTGATACTCGTTGTTGAACATCAGCATTCGACCTGATTTTGCGACGAGGGCAAAAGCGCTTCCTTCCAAATGATGATGATGACGTTCAAAGAACGAGTGAATTTTCGAGAGGGTCTAGGGAAAGTTGGGTGAGGTCGAGGTAGATTAGATGAAAGAAAATCTGTGAATCAGGAGTGGATTGTTTTGCCAAAGCTTACAACCATAGTTCCGCAGCTTGGAAGGTGCCGAGATGGTGCCAGAATCTGAAGTTTTGAAGTCTTTGGAGGAAGTGATACAATGGCATTTGTTGGAACTGTTGCTATTTTGATGACTATTTCTGTTGCTAGAGATAGTTTTTATTTTACCGTTGTAATCTGGATAGTTTTAGATTTTAAATCAGTAACTCGGTTAGCACAAAACACTCTCCCTACAGAAAACACTCGATCAACTCAATAATGACTTCTCGCCTGACTTCATCACGAAGTCATTATGTTATCTGGTTGTTTATTTTCAAAACACAAGCACATTGTTCTTCCTTTGTCTTTGACAACCAGAATGCCAGAACCTTGGGGTTGAGAAGCTTCTTCTTCCACAAGATTTACTCGACGACACCGATTGTGAATACTAAACTTTGCACCGTTTCTGATTCCAATTATGATTCCTTCCAGCAGCACCAGTGCAAATCAACTAGCGAGGGTTAATCTGGCCTGCTGCTGCTTTCTGGGCGATAAGTTTTCCCCAAAACCTCTTCCCCTGCTCACCAAACCTTCTAATCTGTTCCGGTGTGAATTTTAAGAAGGTCAAACAAGTTGGATTAACACCACGACAAGGGAGAGAGAGAGCAAGTTGGGGTTTGGGCTAAAGTGTTTTGCGTTTTCCGGCGCTTCTCACCCAACCAGCTATGCATAATCTGTTTATCGAGATTTACACCCAATGTTTGGATTAGAGTGAGGGTCCATGGGAAGAGGATACGCGATTTTCTTGGAAGCGTGGCGACTGCTTTTTCGTTTAGGGAAAATGGGCGCGGGAAAATGGAAATTTATACTCGGCCTAACGATCTAGATAAGCGGGATTGAACAAACAGTGAACGCCTTCCGGAATACAAATCCCTGAATGGTGGTTGGACAATGGGAAAAATTGAAGGAAATCGGCTTAAGTCTTTTTGTCTTTTTGTCTTTTTGTCTTTTTGTCTTTTTGTCTTTTTGTCTTTTTGTCTTTTTGTCTTTTTGTCTTTTTTTTCTTTTTGTCTTTTTGTCTTTTTGTCTTTTTGTCTTTTTGTCTTTTTGCCTTATGGTCTTTATTTGTCGTTAATTTTCCAACTGTGTCCTTGAGATACCTTGAAATTTGTTTGCACAGGCTTCATTTTCTAGTGATGGTTTTCCAAAACAGCAAATTGATTTCATTATTGTGCAAAACCCATCGAAGGAAAGGGTTCCACCACCTTCCTCCTTCGTCAACAATGTAATTTCAACATTTTAATTATCCCTTCGTTCCTCATTTTCTTCTCTTTACAGGTGAGATAATGATGAAGCATCCTTCCCCAGGAGAAATCCACACCCCAGGTGCATCGCTCTTCCGGTATCAATTTTCTTTATATTTCCCCGGAAAATTAATAGAAACCCACAATCAATAGTTTCCTTCCGCAGCGTTTATGACACATTATTACTCTCTTACGGTGGCGTGAAGCTGCAAAGATTGCGGGCGTGATAAATCAGAGGATTTTTTCCTAATCAATTTGGCCCTGGCTTTCTCGGTCTCAAGGAATAGCACACTTTCTACAACTCTTCGAGGCTTGCCTTGGACGAAGGAGCCAAGCAAAACTTTGCCTCATTTATCTGATTTATCTTAGTTTGCCGGATAGTTTCCATTAAATATTTAATTAAAACTTAAACTCGCATAACAATAAAAGCCAGCCAGCCGGGGTTCCCTCTCTAGCCGGCGGACGGACTAGACCAACGCAAACTATGGTCGGGAAGGAGAGAGAAGGTCCAGAAATAGCTGGGAAAATGTGTTGTAGGTGGACCTCCAGAATGGAGTGTTGGGATTCTTGGAATTTGAAAACTGCATTGCCAGGAAAGAGGAGAAAGTTGTTCGTAATGGTGTAACCCTTAAACTAAAAGACTCAAGACAAAAATACTAAAAGAATAAAAGACGAACAAACACTAAAAGACTAAAATACTAAAAAAGGCTAAAGGATGCCTGAAAAAATACTAAAAGAGGACTAAAAAACTAAAAGGTGACTGAAAGAAAACTAAAAGATAGCTAAAAGAAAATTTATAAAAACTTAAATAAGACTAAAAGATGACTTTATAAAAATAAAAAATACTAAAAAGACTAACAGAAGACTAAAAATACTAAAAATTTTTAAAAGAAGACTAAGAGAAGATTAAAAGAAGACTAAAAATTACAAAATTACAAAAATTACAAAAATTACAAAAATTACAAAAATTACAAAAATTACAAAATTACAAAATTACAAAATTACAAAAATTACAAAAATTACAAAATTACAAAAATTACAAAAATTACAAAATTACAAAATTACAAAATTACAAAAATTACAAAATTACAAAAATTACAAAATTACAAAAATTACAAAATTACAAAAATTACAAAATTACAAAAATTACAAAAATTACAAAATTACAAAATTACAAAAATTACAAAAATTACAAAATTACAAAATTACAAAATTACAAAAATTACAAAATTACAAAATTACAAAATTACAAAATTACAAAAATTACAAAATTACAAAATTACAAAAATTACAAAATTACAAAAATTACAAAATTACAAAAATTACAAAATTACAAAATTACAAAATTACAAAATTACAAAAATTACAAAAATTACAAAAATTACAAAATTACAAAAATTACAAAATTACAAAATTACAAAAATTACAAAAATTACAAAATTACAAAATTACAAAATTACAAAAATTACAAAAATTACAAAAATTACAAAATTACAAAAATTACAAAATTACAAAAATTACAAAATTACAAAAATTACAAAAATTACAAAATTACAAAATTACAAAAATTACAAAAATTACAAAAATTACAAAATTACAAAAATTACAAAATTACAAAATTACAAAATTACAAAATTACAAAATTACAAAAATTACAAAAATTACAAAAATTACAAAAATTACAAAAATTATAAAAATTACAAAAATTACAAAAATTACAAAAATTACAAAAATTACAAAAATTACAAAAATTACAAAAATTACAAAAATTACAAAAATTACAAAAATTACAAAAATTACAAAATTACAAAAATTACAAAAATTACAAAAATTACAAAAATTACAAAAATTACAAAAATTACAAAAATTACAAAAATTACAAAAATTACAAAAATTACAAAAATTACAAAAATTACAAAAATTACAAAAATTACAAAAATTACAAAAATTACAAAAATTACAAAAATTACAAAAATTACAAAAATTTCAAAAATTACAAAAATTACAAAAATTACAAAAATACAAAAAATACAAAAATTACAAAAATTACATAATTTAGTAAAAAAAAGTCCAAAAGTCCAAATTTGTAGATTGGTTAGTTGATGCCAAAGGTTAGTAACCTACCGTGTGAAACTCGGGGTACCTCCTCACACGTTGCTTACGTTGCATAATAGAAACTGATTCTTCCTGGGAAACCATCCAATGCTGCAAGATGAAACCGTTTCAGGTTTACTGTTCCTGATTTAGCAGCCATAATCTTTCCCGAGCTGAAAACTTGAGCAGCACTTTCCAACTCAAATATTGGAAACCGGAAAGATCCAACAAAGAGGCGATGACTTTCGATTACGGCAATTCGGGGCCCAGAACGGGACTCATCGGGCAATCTAATAAATTTGCCCGGCCATTGACCACCGGAGAGAGGCATCTTGAAAAGGGGTCAGCATAGCCATTGGGACCGGGTGTGGCAAATGTTACGGACGTGCTGTCTGATGTTGTCTATGCTTGATTGAAAAGGGATCATCACCATCATCATTCGGAAGGTGACAGGTGTGTGACCGGTTTCGGAGGGAGGCGAAAAAGGTTGAAATGGGCTGCCAAGTGGTTTCAATAAGGCGGGGACATTTGTTAAATTTGAATTTTAAAGTTGGGTTAACTTTTTAAACGACGTAACTTTTAGAAAGTTTCTGGAACGCTTTAAACATCTTTTATCTGCCAGTGACTTTTAAATCGTTTTGGAAGTTAATACTTTAAGTAACCCACTTTTCAGAATTCTACTTTTTGGCCTTTTCTTTACAATATAACAAGCAATATTTCATGCAATTTCAACACTTTCTCAACATAAAAATAGAAAAAAAATCTCGTCATAATCGCGAAAAAATGCTCAAACTTTATCCTTCTCCTTCGCGACAAATCGGTTCAACAGAGAGAAAGAAAATCGCTTTCCCTTCACAAGTAAGAGAAACTTTTTCCTTACCGAACAGACGGTAATAACTAAATTCATGCCATTGCAATAATAAATACTGTTAAAATAACAGAAAGTGTTTTGAAAAATTCTTGCAAAATCCATTTTTGCATAGGAGTTCAAAAACAGTTTCTGTTATCATAACAAAATTTGTTATTGGTCTGATATTGGTTCAAAGTCAAAACAACTTTGGAAAAACATTTTTTGTTATGGAAGAATACCTCCAACTATTATTAGGATGATCGAATTAGTTGTTAAAATAACAAAGATTTGTTCGAAGAATAACTAAAATTGTTATTAGTCTGTTATTACAATAACAAAAATTTTATAACCACTGATAATAAATCTTGTTATAAATAACATAAAATGTCATTTGCCTAGTATTTTCAAATATCAAAAAATGTTATTCCCAAGTTATTTCCGTTTGCTCGGGTTCCCCTTTCTTCAGTCACTTTCAGCCATTTTTTTTCGCTCAAAATGTCAGCTAAACTTGCGATAGCAATTGGGTTATTTATTTTTGGCTTTACAAACTTTGCTTCGAATTTCTTCGCCGTTAAACGTGCGGATTCTGGCTTGATTTGAGAAAAGAGGAAGAGTTTGAAAATTTATAAGCGCTTTCGTAACTGCAGCTGCCCGGGGTGGTTTGGAAGTTGGCAAGTGGACGAGGTCTCAGCTGTAAGTCAGTGGATGAAGGATAATATAAAATATTGTAGTTGCAGTTTGATGAAAATCATTTAAACATGTAAAAAATCCTTGTTTTAAATCTCTTGTCAGAATTTAAGTTCTAAGTGTTAAGTTTTAAGTGTTTTTTTTTTTCTAATTTCCAGCATAGATTTTGGTAATTACTTCTTTTTAAATCTGCTAAATCTAATGTGGTTAAATCTATTAATTTCTACCAAACTCGCTTAAAAACGTTTCCAAGAATATTTTTCCAAGATTTACTATCAACTTTTGCGGTCGCATAACTTTTCCTTCCAGAAATTCTTTCCATAACCCTTCCCAAACCAGTCATCGGCAAACTCATTCAGCAAAGTTTTCTCCCCGCACCAAAAAAGCCACTTAATTCAATCCATTCGGCGGTAATCTTCCCACGCATCATTTTTTATGAGCACTGCCGCGAATGTCTCCATTTTGGCGCCAGTTACGTGTTGTGAATGTGTTTCGTTGCCTCCTTCTTAATTTTTCAGAAATGACAAACGTACTCGTTGTCACGTACCTTTTCGCGCGAGAGGGAAGGTAAAAACTTCTCAAGGCATGAAAAAGTGCCATTTTTCCACCCACTTGGAAGGCATTTCCGTATAAACGGGGTGCGGGGTGGGCTGTTTTATGATTATTTCATAATCACGCGCAAAATTTTCCAAGGTGATAACAGTTAACTTTTACATGAGGCGATGAGTTAAGAGTTGGGGGGAGGGAGTTAAGACGACGAATAACGTTTGCTTTATTACTGTTTTAACAGGTTTCACCGAGTTGCTTGGTTCTTGAGGAATAAGTTGATCTCATGAGCGTAGACGAAAAATAGGGGTCGTCTTCACTTCTTTACTTCTTCACTTCTTCACTTCTTCACTTCTTCACTTCTTCACTTCTTCACTTTTTCACTTCTTCACTTCTTCACTTCTTCACTTCTTCACTTCTTCACTTCTTCACTTCTTCACTAATATTGAACCTCGAACTACGCCTCTGATTTCGTCCCACAAGCACAGACATCACCACGCAAAGCTGTGGTTGAACTGGATAAGACTAATTTAGCAAACTTTTCGCATCATTTAATTGTGAGCTACGAGCGAAAAGTTCCCAACACTCATAATTTCATTCCAGTTAAATGGAGACGTATGTTTCCACAAAAAAAAAAATTGCGTCTCAATTTAAATCCGAAAACGGCAATTTCCCACTCAAAACTTTTTAATAAACTCAACTTTACAAGCACCAATCAAACCAATTTTGACCCCTCGTTCGCTCGAACAAGTGGAAACTACTTTACCTTCCGCCGCCCAGGGGCGACAAAACAACAACAATTTCCCAATTTGTACCCCCAAGGAGATGTTGGTCCGCTTTTAATAGAATCAACAACCTTGTTTTGGTCGAAGGACCTGATCCCAGGGAAATAAAGAAGGGGAAAACTTTTTGCCGGACGGTTTTGGGGTGCGACCGGAAATGGTTGGATGGTTTGTCAAATTGAAAAGCAAACTTTCCCCGGGACCTCGGAAATCGGCCTATTTGACGAAACGGCAGGTTTGGACTTCGAGAAGGAACGTTCGGAAGTGAGGGAGAGGTTAATGGTGAGACCAAACAGTCTCAAACTTGTTTCCAAATTCGAGTCTGCCGCTAGTGGAGTTTTTAAGTGGTTGGGAAACTGAATTTTTACAGTTTGAATATTTTTCAATTTTAAATTTTCAAGCAATTTTATCAATTTTATCAATTTTATCAATTTTATCAATTTTATCAATTTTATCAATTTTATCAATTTTATCAATTTTATCAATTTTATCAATTTTATCAATTTTATCAATTTTATCAATTTTATCAATTTTATCAATTTTATCAATTTTATCAATTTTATCAATTTTATCAATTTTATCAATTTTATCAATTTTATCAATTTTATCAATTTTATCAATTTTATCAATTTTATCAATTTTATCAATTTTATCAATTTTATCAATTTTATCAATTTTATCAATTTTATCAATTTTATCAATTTTATCAATTTTATCAATTTTATCAATTTTATCAATTTTATCAATTTTATCAATTTTATCAATTTTATCAATTTTATCAATTTTATCAATTTCATCAATTTTATCAATTTTATCAATTTTATCAATTTTATCAATTTTATCAATTTTATCAATTTTATCAATTTTATCAATTTTATCAATTTTATCAATTTTATCAATTTTATCAATTTTATCAATTTTATCAATTTTATCAATTTTATCAATTTTATCAATTTTATCAATTTTATCAATTTTATCAATTTTATCAATTTTATCAATTTTATCAATTTTATAAATTTTATAAATTTTATCAATTTTATCAATTTTATCAATTTTATCAATTTTATCAATTTTATCAATTTTATCAATTTTATCAATTTTATCAATTTTATCAATTTTATCAATTTTATCAATTTTATCAATTTTATCAATTTTATCAATTTTATCAATTTTATCAATTTTATCAATTTTATCAATTTTATCAATTTTATCAATTTTATCAATTTTATCAATTTTATCAATTTTATCAATTTTATCAATTTTATCAATTTTATCAATTTTATCAATTTTATCAATTTTATCAATTTTATCAATTTTATCAATTTTATCAATTTTATCAATTTTATCAATTTTATCAATTTTATCAATTTTATCAATTTTATCAATTTTATCAATTTTATCAATTTTATCAATTTTATCAATTTTATCAATTTTATCAATTTTATCAATTTTATCAATTTTATCAATTTTATCAATTTTATCAATTTTATCAATTTTATCAATTTTATCAATTTTATCAATTTTATCAATTTTATCAATTTTATCAATTTTATCAATTTTATCAATTTTATCAATTTTATCAATTTTATCAATTTTATCAATTTTATCAATTTTATCAATTTTATCAATTTTATCAATTTTATCAATTTTATCAATTTTATCAATTTTATCAATTTTATCAATTTTATCAATTTTATCAATTTTATCAATTTTATCAATTTTATCAATTTTATCAATTTTATCAATTTTATCAATTTTATCAATTTTATCAATTTTATCAATTTTATCAATTTTATCAATTTTATCAATTTTATCAATTTTATCAATTTTATCAATTTCATCAATTTTATCAATTTTATCAATTTTATCAATTTCATCAATTTTATCAATTTTATCAATTTTATCAATTTTATCAATTTTATCAATTTTATCAATTTTATCAATTTTATCAATTTTATCAATTTTATCAATTTTATCAATTTTATCAATTTTATCAATTTTATCAATTTTATCAATTTTATCAATTTTATCATTTTTATCAATTTTATCAATTTTATAAATTTTATAAATTTTATCAATTTTATCAATTTTATCAATTTTATCAATTTTATCAATTTTATCAATTTTATCAATTTTATCAATTTTATCAATTTTATCAATTTTATCAATTTTATCAATTTTATCAATTTTATCAATTTTATCAATTTTATCAATTTTATCAATTTTATCAATTTTATCAATTTTATCAATTTTATCAATTTTATCAATTTTATCAATTTTATCAATTTTATCAATTTTATCAATTTTATCAATTTTATCAATTTTATCAATTTTATCAATTTTATCAATTTTATCAATTTTATCAATTTTATCAATTTTATCAATTTTATCAATTTTATCAATTTTATCAATTTTATCAATTTTATCAATTTTATCAATTTTATCAATTTTATCAATTTTATCAATTTTATCAATTTTATCAATTTTATCAATTTTATCAATTTTATCAATTTTATCAATTTTATCAATTTTATCAATTTTATCAATTTTATCAATTTTATCAATTTTATCAATTTTATCAATTTTATCAATTTTATCAATTTTATCAATTTTATCAATTTTATCAATTTTATCAATTTTATCAATTTTATCAATTTTATCAATTTTATCAATTTTATCAATTTTATCAATTTTATCAATTTTATCAATTTTATCAATTTTATCAATTTTATCAATTTTATCAATTTTATCAATTTTATCAATTTTATCAATTTTATCAATTTTATCAATTTTATCAATTTTATCAATTTTATCAATTTTATCAATTTCATCAATTTTATCAATTTTATCAATTTTATCAATTTCATCAATTTTATCAATTTTATCAATTTTATCAATTTTATCAATTTTATCAATTTTATCAATTTTATCAATTTTATCAATTTTATCAATTTTATCAATTTTATCAATTTTATCAATTTTATCAATTTTATCAATTTTATCAATTTTATCAATTTTATCAATTTTATCAATTTTATCAATTTTATCAATTTTATCAAATTTTATAAATTTTATAAATTTTATCAATTTTATCAATTTTATCAATTTTATCAATTTTATCAATTTTATCAATTTTATCAATTTTATCAATTTTATCAATTTTATCAATTTTATCAATTTTATCAATTTTATCAATTTTATCAATTTTATCAATTTCATCAATTTCATCAATTTTATCAATTTTATCAATTTTATCAATTTTATCAATTTTATCAATTTTATCAATTTTATCAATTTTATCAATTTTATCAATTTTATCAATTTTATCAATTTAATCAATTTTATCAATTTTATCAATTTTATCAATTTTATCAATTTAATCAATTTTATCAATTTTATCAATTTTATCAATTTTATCAATTTTATCAATTTTATCAATTTTATCAATTTTATCAATTTTATCAATTTTATCAATTTTATCAATTTTATCAATTTTATCAATTTTATCAATTTTATCAATTTTATCAATTTTATCAATTTTATCAATTTTATCAATTTTATCAATTTTATCAATTTTATCAATTTTATCAATTTTATAAATTTTATCAATTTTATCAATTTTATCAATTTTATCAATTTTATCAATTTTATCAATTTTATCAATTTTATCAATTTTATCAATTTTATCAATTTTATCAATTTTATCAATTTTATCAATTTTATCAATTTTATCAATTTTATCAATTTTATCAATTTTATCAATTTTATCAATTTTATCAATTTTATCAATTTTATCAATTTTATCAATTTTATCAATTTTATCAATTTTATCAATTTTATCAATTTTATCAATTTTATCAATTTTATCAATTTTATCAATTTTATCAATTTTATCAATTTTATCAATTTTATCAATTTTATCAATTTTATCAATTTTATCAATTTTATCAATTTTATCAATTTTATCAATTTTATCAATTTTATCAATTTTATCAATTTTATCAATTTTATCAATTTTATCAATTTTATCAATTTTATCAATTTTATCAATTTTATCAATTTCATCAATTTTATCAATTTTATCAATTTTATCAATTTCATCAATTTTATCAATTTTATCAATTTTATCAATTTTATCAATTTTATCAATTTTATCAATTTTATCAATTTTATCAATTTTATCAATTTTATCAATTTTATCAATTTTATCAATTTTATCAATTTTATCAATTTTATCAATTTTATCAATTTTATCAATTTTATCAATTTTATCAATTTTATCAATTTTATCAATTTTATCAATTTTATAAATTTTATAAATTTTATAAATTTTATCAATTTTATCAATTTTATCAATTTTATCAATTTTATCAATTTTATCAATTTTATCAATTTTATCAATTTTATCAATTTTATCAATTTTATCAATTTTATCAATTTTATCAATTTTATCAATTTTATCAATTTCATCAATTTTATCAATTTTATCAATTTTATCAATTTTATCAATTTTATCAATTTTATCAATTTTATCAATTTTATCAATTTTATCAATTTTATCAATTTTATCAATTTTATCAATTTAATCAATTTTATCAATTTTATCAATTTTATCAATTTTATCAATTTAATCAATTTTATCAATTTTATCAATTTTATCAATTTTATCAATTTTATCAATTTTATCAATTTTATCAATTTTATCAATTTTATCAATTTTATCAATTTTATCAATTTTATCAATTTTATCAATTTTATCAATTTTATCAATTTTATCAATTTTATCAATTTTATCAATTTTATCAATTTTATCAATTTTATCAATTTTATCAATTTTATAAATTTTATCAATTTTATCAATTTTATCAATTTTATCAATTTTATCAATTTTATAAATTTTATCAATTTTATCAATTTTATAAATTTTATCAATTTTATCAATTTTATCAATTTTATCAATTTTATCAATTTTATCAATTTTATCAATTTTATCAATTTTATCAATTTTATCAATTTTATCAATTTTATCAATTTTATCAATTTTATCAATTTTATCAATTTTATCAATTTTATCAATTTTATCAATTTTATCAATTTTATCAATTTTATCAATTTTATCAATTTTATCAATTTTATCAATTTTATCAATTTTAAATGTTATGATTTTATGATTTTATGATTTAATGATTTTATGATTTTATGATTTTATGATTTTATGATTTTATGATTTTATGATTTAATGATTTAATGATTTTATGATTTTATGATTTTATGATTTTATGATTTTATGATTTTATGATTTTATGATTTTATGATTTTATGATTTTATGATTTTATGATTTTATGATTTTATGATTTTATGATTTTATGATTTTATGATTTTATGATTTTATGATTTTATGATTTTATGATTTTATGATTTTATGATTTTATGATTTTATGATTTTATGATTTTATGATTTTATGATTTTATGATTTTATGATTTTATGATTTTATGATTTTATGATTTTATGATTTTATGATTTTATGATTTTATGATTTTATGATTTTATGATTTTATGATTTTATGATTTTATGATTTTATGATTTTATGATTTTATGATTTTATGATTTTATGATTTTATGATTTTATGATTTTATGATTTTATGATTTTATGATTTTATGATTTTATGATTTTATGATTTTATGATTTTATGATTTTATGATTTTATGATTTTATGATTTTATGATTTTATGATTTTATGATTTTATGATTTTATGATTTTATGATTTTATGATTTTATGATTTTATGATTTTATGATTTTATGATTTTATGATGTTATGATTTTATGATTTTATGATTTTATGATGTTATGATTTTATGATTTTATGATTTTATGATTTTATGATTTTATGATTTTATGATTTTATGATTTTATGATTTTATGATTTTATGATTTTATGATTTTATGATTTTATGATTTTATGATTTTATGATTTTATGATTTTATGATTTTATGATTTTATGATTTTATGATTTTATGATTTTATGATTTTATGATTTTATGATTTTATGATTTAATGATTTAATGATTTTATGATTTTATGATTTTATGATTTTATGATTTTATGATTTTATGATTTTATGATTTTATGATTTTGTGATTTTATGATTTTATGATTTTATGATTTTATGATTTTATGATTTTATGATTTTATGATTTTATGATTTTATGATTTTATGATTTTATGATTTTATGATTTTATGATTTTATGATTTTATGATTTTATGATTTTATGATTTTATGATTTTATGATTTTATGATTTTATGATTTTATGATTTTATGATTTTATGATTTTATGATTTTATGATTTTATGATTTTATGATTTTATGATTTTATGATTTTATGATTATATTATTTTATGATTTTATGATTTTATGATTTTATGATTTTATGATTTTATGATTTTATGATTTTATGATTTTATGATTTTATGATTTTATGATTTTATGATTTTATGATTTTATGATTTTATGATTTTATGATTTTATGATTTTATGATTTTATGATTTTATGATTTTATGATTTTATGATTTTATGATTTTATGATTTTATGATTTTATGATTTTATGATTTTATGATTTTATGATTTTATGATTTTATGATTTTATGATTTTATGATTTTATGATTTTATGATTTTATGATTTTATGATTTTATGATCTTACAGAAAATTCAATTTTTGTTTTTCAAAGCTACCAAGCTTTCCAAAGTTCTTTTCAAACGTGAAACTTTCCCGCCAGACGGTTATTTGCAATCTTACCTCGAAAACTTCTCCTCCATTCCTCGAACAAACTGAGTCTCATCTTCTTAAACCAACGCTACTCAGCGTAAAACTCCCCCACCAGAACACTAAAAACTACAAATTTCACTCTCATCCCTCGCGCGTAAAAACCGGAAACCTGTTAAAGCAAGAAGCATAAATCTGCGGTCTACCGGCGAGCTTTGCTCTGCAAGTACTCCGACTAGAAATAGGAGAGGCTGGCTGGTGGTGTGCAAAATTTATTCAGCTTTGACGATGACAATGTTTCGAAATAAAGCTCGCAACCGCAAACCGATTCGAAAGTGCGGGGGTGTTTTGTTCAAAGTGGTGTACTATTAAAAGCGATAAATTTGGGAGGCATTTTACTTGGTTTGGTTTGGCGGAAATTAAATTTTATGCGGGATCTGTTTATGTTACGGAACCACAAACTAATTCGGCAGATTGAAATTATTAAATATTCGAGCAATTTAAATTTAATTTTGCACCGCTAAGAAAAATTGCTTAAATTGAAACAGAAAGTCACCTTTTCAACAGTACATTTCAAGTCGATTTCCAATTCGTGAGAAGCACCCAAAGCTAACGTCAGCTTCAACAAAAAGGCGACACACCCGACAAGGACCAACTTTGTATTTTAATGTTGTCGAAAAATTCTTTATCGCTTTTATGGAATTTAAATGTACTTTTTTGCGCAGTCCCAGCGCGGGCCCTTTCTCCACCCACATGCAACCATTTCCGCCACACCCGCAAACGCTGACTTTGGACGATAGCGAACAAAACCGGAAGAAACGGTGAAACTCTACCGGGGGTTGGCAACCGTAACGATACTACTTTACCCGCGAGATGGCGGCACCTACTTTTTTGAGTTGCATACAGCGAGGCGCAAATGCGTTAAAAATGCCGTACACTGCGAGGCGACGAAGGCGGAGGAAAAGTTTAAATTTCCGACAATTTAATCATTGTCAGACGAGCGCGAACGGAGAACGAAGGCAGCTGCAGTTAATGGTGTAAAGTTAACACAATTTCACGTTTAGTCTGTCGTAAGGGGGGTGGGGGGGTTTGGGAGCTGTTTAGGCTACATTCAGGGGCGTGTGTAATTGGACAGGGCAGAGGAAAATACGGAAGCATGCCGGAAAGAGAATAACTTAATCAACGCTCATTAGCCTATTCATGGGTGGGTCGCCGAAAAAGGGAGCAACTTTTAGTTGGTGGGAAAAGTTTGCATATGTGTGAGAAGATGGGAGTTTAATAAACGGCAGAGCGCGGAAAGAGTTATGAAAGTAAAAGTTTACATGTCAATTAGGGAGTCGTTTAGGAAGGTTTTAATAATCCGTGGGAACAAGTTATGATTAAAATAATGACGAAGCCACGTTCAGATGCAATTTTGATTTTCGTCATTTTGCAAAGTTATTCAGTTAGAAGAAAGCAAATAGATTAAAAGTACAGCTTCACAGTAACAAATTCTATGATAACATTGCATACAAAAGCAACGAATATCGCAAAAATGTTTAAGTATTCATTTTAGATAGGTTTTTATCGATTAGAACTGACGCATATTAAAAAAAATAAAAATTATAAAATTTAAGGTGGACAGATCAACTAAGCGTCATAGCAGAAAAAGGGCTATATCGTGGTTACTGTGCTATCTTATCGTGGGTCGATTTTGGGCCACTTTACGTTTAGTACGCTATTTTGTACAGCTTTCAAAGCCTCACGATTTTAATCCTTAATGTTTCAGCCAGTTCAGAGATAATCGAGTGACATTTTTCACAAATTGCTTCTGAGTCGATTTATATACGTGAAGGCATAGCTTGAAGTAGAGGTGGGCAAAAAGAGAGCGAGCTGTTCAAAGAGCCGGTTCATTGAAAAGAGCGAAAGAATCGTGGCTCACAAAAAAAAGAACCGCGGTTCTTTTTTAAATTTTGGTAATTTGAAAGAACCGGCTCAAGATGGCATTTATTTTGTTTTAAATATAATTTATTGAATTTAAAAAACGTAATATAAAATTTGTTTTTGAGAATTAAAAATGCAATTTAAAATTTTGTATGTTAATAAAAAAATATTTTAAAAGATAATGATTTTTTAAACAACACGAAAAAAACTTTTCAATTTACAACTGATTGTACAATAAAGTTTTACTGGAGTATAAATATGAGCGAGCATCTCAAATTGCTTAATATGTAAAATATTACCAAAAATCTACTGAATAGTTTAAGATTTTGGAAAAAAATTAATTCTTTTGTCCGATTAAACTTTGGCGTTTATAGACATTTGCGATTAAATCAGAATGTAGAAAAGAGTTAGATTTAAGTTAGGATGCCATTCAATTACTAGAATGTTTAGGTTCGAGTAGAAATCTTGAGATAGAGACCGCCAAGACCTATGGGTTTTAAGGGCATCTTCTCTCTTCTAGTATTAATTTTCGTTTATCAAATAATTTTTAATAGGTCAATGTGAAATAACTTATAAAATCAGACGATTCATAAAACAATACCTTTTCACACAAATTTTGAAAAAGAGTGAAAGAGCCGTTCAAATGAGCGGCTCTTTTTAATGAGCGAAAGAAAATGAGCAGTTCTTAAAAAAGAGCGGGTTTGCCCACCTCTAGCTTGAAATAGAGCGTCCAATTTCCCGTCCTGGAAATATCCGAGATTTCCCGTAGAAAGCAATGCAATGTAGCAGCAATATTTTGCAGTACTTAGACATTTTTATGGTTTGATGAACATGAAAAAATATTATGCTCTTTTATTATGTTAGCCCCATTTGCACTGCATTTTGTGAAAATTTGGCTGTTCAATTTCAATTTTTCAGTGAAAATGTGTGTTTTATTTTTATTTTTGAAGTTTGGAAACATGACTAATTATTTTGATATTTATTTCTGTTGTAATCCCAAAATTTTGGAAAAATCGTTGAAATTATAAAGAAAAAAATCGTTCGATCGTTACAACACCATCAGTTAGTGTACCGTAAATCGGGGTGACATAGATAGCCACAAAGTGATGTGAACAAATTAAATACGAGTGGAGTAGTATGGAATCATACTGTCCATGGTAGAGCAGTGTTCAAAGTACATCAAGAACAAGTTTTCATTAAATTTTGAAAAGTTTGATTAGTTAGTTAACTATAATTAAGGAAATGACAATAAATAGGATTTTTTAATATTCTCAAAATGTCATGATTTTCCTAATGAAAATTTCTTCGAATCGGAAAACAGGATGCATTTTCGAATTATTTGTACAATTTTCCACTAAGAGAAGATAAAATTAGTTTGTGAATAATCATTTTTGTGTTTTTGAAAAGCAATCCAAAAAACTCATAAAATTTTTATGCTTTTTCGGTAGAACAAATTTTATGTAAAATGTGAAAACTTTTGATTTGTGATTCAAATATAATTTTAAATGCAATATAAACTGTATCAACGAAACAAGTATCAAAAAAAATATTCCCTAATTTTAACATTTTAAAAATTGTATTATTATACCATTATGTAATTTGTTAAAGTACTTATAAACTTTGTTAACTGAATAATAGTTTTGATGTTTTTCTTTAAAAGTGTTGCAACTTGTACATGAGCAATTCTGTACCAAAACCGGATATGGATTTTATTTGTATTTTTTTATTTGACTCAAACTTTATGGGGGCCTTCCCTATGACCAAAGAAGCTATTTTGTGTCATTGGTTCACAACAATAAAAGTCTCCATACAATTTTGGCAGCTGTCCATATAAAAATGGTACGTAAATATTCAAAAATCTGTAACTTTGGAATGAATTTTCTGATCAATTTGGTGTCTTCGGCAAAGTTGTAGATATTGTTGAGGACTATTGAGAAAAATTGCCATTTTTTTAATTAACATTTTTTAAAGACACTTAATTTTTCATTTTCTGATTTTCGAGATTTTTTAATATGTTTTAGGGGACAAAAACCCCCAACTTTTAAGCCATAGAGAAACATGGTCAAAAAATCTGCAGCCAAGCAATGGTTTTTTGAAAAAATAGTGATTTTTAGAAAAAATCAAAATTTTATGAAAAAAAAATGCTGAAATGTTTTAATGTAAAATTTAATTTTCAATGATGTCAAACTTGTTTTTGCATGAAACTTCGATTTTTCCAAAAATCACTATTTTTTCAAAAACTCATAACTCTAAGGCAGATTTTTTGACCATGTTTCTCTATGGCTCAAAAGTTGCGGATTTTGTCCCCTAAAACATATAAAAAAATCTCGAAAATAAAAAAAATAAGTATTTAGGGAATTTGAGTTTTAGTGAAAAAAAAAAGTTGATTAAAAAGACTACAATTTTTTCCGAGTACCTACTTTTTTTTCTCAAAAGTTCTCAACAATACCTACAACTTTTCCCAAGACACCAAATTGATCAGAAAATTCATTCCAAAGTTACAGATATTCGAATATTTACGTATCATTTTTGTATGGACAGCTGCCAAAATTGTATGGAGACTTGTATGGGTGAACCAATGACACAAAATAGCTTCTTTGGTCATAGGAAAGGCCCCATAAAGTTTGAGTCAAATCAAAAAATAAAAATGGTTTAAATCAGCCGATTTCGTAGAGAGTTGCTTTCATTTAAAAAAAAATAAGCTTGCGACAAACCTTTGCAGTTGAAAAATATTCTAAAAATGAATTGAAATCTTATCAATGTCAACCCGGTTTACGATTCCTAACAATTCGTGTTCCATTGAGTTTTATGATTTTTTTCTGGCCCTAAGAAAATTTGGGGGATTTTTATCATCACAAGTCCCTTGGTTCTTTTTATTAGAATTTTTGGACACAGCAAAATCTTGGCTCTCGGCCAGTTGAATATTTTTTAACATTTTGATTTTTTTAAGAATGATTTTTTAGATATTTTTGCACTTCAAGGGTTCTTTACACATGTTTAAGTTGCCAAACATTCAAAGGAGTTTTGAAATAAAAGTATTGTAGTTTGTACCTGAATAAATGTTTAAAATAACTAAAGTTTTATAAATTGATATTTTTTTAACTTTTTGCAAATCGAAGCATTCAATTTGGTCAGAAGTTCGAAGAAGATTTAGACAAATGATAAGGTGAATTTTTAAAAACATGCAAACTTATTTTTCTCAAAAATTTGGTTCACATATTTGATAAGTTTGAATTGTTATATCATAAAAAAACTTATGTTAAAAATTACGGGAAGTTTGATTTAAAGTTAAATTTAACGCTTCATTATTTGTGCAATTTGTGTTATTTTCATATTTATTATTTCAACTTTTTCAACTAAACATACATTATATGGTTTCAGAACATGTCAAAAAAATGCGAAGTAAGCACTTTTACGACCCCCGGGTGTTTGTGGTCTCTGTTGCAAGTTTCTGCTTACTTCTAGGCGTCAAAAGGTTATTTGTGGTGACTCACTAAACCTAATAATACCCACATTTTACCTTAAGATTAAAAAAAAATTTACTTTTTGCAAATAGAAGCATCCAATTTGGTCAGTCAGAAAAAGTTTTAGACAAATAATTAGATGAATCCCGATTGTAATTGAAACCGTAAAAAATCATTCAAATAAAATGCAAACATATTTTCTCAAAAATTCGGTTCAAATACATATTTGATAAGTTTGAGTTGTCATATCATAAAAAAAATCAAGTTAAAAATTACGAGAAGTTTGGTTTAAAGTTCAATTTAACGCTTCATTATTTTTTCAAGAAATGAACCGGTTTGAATTGTTTTGAAAAGTAATTAATAATGAAAACAATATTTTTTCATAACTTTGTAATTTGTATTTTTAATATTTCAACTTTTTTTTATTAATGTAAGTTTATAGTTGTGGAACATGGATTCATTTTATAAACTACTGTAAACCCTCGATTACTCAAAGGTTTTTAGGGGTTTAGGATATTCGAAACAAGCACAAAAAATAATTTCTCGCTTTTTTTAAACCTTCTTAAATTTAACATCAAATTTGAATTCTGCGACTGCAATTTAGTCGATTTCGAATGGTTGATGGCCTAAAAATTACAAAAATCGGTTTCCCAGTGTTTCATCACCACTGTTTTGTCCATCATGTTGATTTTAAAAATTTCAAAACGCTTTAGACTGCTTTTGGGCCTACAGTCAAAAATAAAACAACAACAAAAAAAGATTATTTGAAGTGAAATTTTCCCAAGGCCATCAGATAAAGGATTCAGGGCTGTATTTTATTCAATATTTAGGCCGTTGCAAATATTTTTCAAAGTTTATGTCGCCCTCCCCCCCCCTTCAAAATCGGTTCGAAAAATCAGGGGGGCAAAAAAATATTTTTTTCAAAAAACTCCAAAATTTTAAAGGAAATGGAAGGATAGACTGATTACAATTAGGAATGCATTTTTCAGCGTTTATAATCATATTAAGCATGTCTGGGATTTATCAAAAATATTTTCTTTTTTTGTGAAATTCCAATATACAGCACCGCACAAAGTTTTGTTTTGCGAAAAACAAAAAATCTCTTCAATAATTGGATTTTTTTGAAAACTAATGATTGCTAAACAACTGGGCAGGTGTTAAATGCATTTTGAAAATCTTTTTTCATTCAAATTTTGAGAACATAGCATGTTATTTCAATTTTTATATTTTTTTATTTTTGCCCCCCCCCCCCCTCGACTTCGACCAAGTCGGCCTTATTCAATATGATTCAAGTTAATGTTTGATAAAATTTTGTTGCATTTAGGTTGTTGCAAATATTCTTCAATGTTTATGTCGCCCCTCCCCTCTTAAAAATTGGTCTGAAAAAAAATCAAAAAACTTCACAATTTCCGTGTGAACTGATGTTTAATCAACTGAAAACAATGTAAAATGCATTTTTCTGCATAGATAATCATATTTAGCATGTTTGGGCTTGTTTAAAAATGTATTAAATTTTGATGTAATTCCAATGTAAAGCACTGCATTTTTTTTTTGGTTTTTCGCAAAAAAAAAGAAAATTCGTCAATACTCAGATATTTTGGAAACTAATGATGGCAAAACACCTGGAGAGTGTTTAATGCATTTTTTAACACGTTTTTCATGAAAATATTGAAACCATGGCTCGTAATTTAAATTTTTATACCTTTTTTGTAATTTTTTTTGCCGTTAGATTTCGAACCTGCTAGTGTAAACTTGAATCGCTGTTAAGATGTTCTTTTTCTAGTAATTGAAAAGCCTTTCCTTTCACAGAAAAAAAATCATGGTAATATTACATCTGGAAAGGGGTACATCTTTTATGTTAGAAAAAAATGTGTAATTTACCACTTTTCTGTTGTAATGGTGCTTTTTCAATCTAAATTGAGGTAAAATTACATAATAAAAGAGGTAATATTCAACCTTCCAAAATTACACCTTCCAAATTTACACATTTTTTTACTGTGTAGTAAGGAAGGCAATTAAGAATTCAAGCCAATTATGCATCGTTTGTATTCATGAAAAATGAAACGGGAAGAAAAACCTAAGCTTTGAAAATATTTACCATTAGTTACCAATAATCGCAAATCCAGCTCAATTAATTTAGGTGTTTTTTTTCAAAATTATTTTCTATTAAGACCAAAATTCCAAGAAGATAATTGAAAAGAAAAACACTTCAAGTGGAAAAAAGCTCCATTCCCATGTCACCCACCACAATTGAAAGTTCCAAGTCCCACATAAATTACCGTAAGTACACTTTCCAGCCACACTGCATGCAGGTAATGGAATGTATGTCCCAACCCGCAACTCGATAACACTCGCTGCACTGGGTTCCGTTGCTGTTTCGCACGAGAATAATGTGATTGCATTCGTCAGCGAAAATTGCAAAAAAAAAAAAGTTAAATTCCCAAACACAAACCACAAGTCACTTACTTATTGCGAAAATTTTAAAAAGTTGTTCGTGAATTCTGAGGAAATGTTTGGAAAGGGTGAAGAATTTGTAAATCTAGTTTTATTTTGAATCAGATTTTTTGTTAAAAAAATCTTTTATTTCGACTTTCTAAAACAATAGTTCCGTTGCGCATTTTCCACATGACTGCACGCGGTGACAAACTTGGAGGAAAAAATTGCAACTTTCCACCAACACAATGGCATTTTACACATGAAGGAGCGTCAGCCACAGGTGCGAAAAAGATGTTCTCCTAGTTGGGAATGACAGTAAGTGCAAGTTTGCACCACCTGGTGGAGGTGGCGGAGCGCACCAGCATCACGTCACATTGGCATCAATTTTCATTAGTGTCACATCAACTCCCAGTTACCTGGCTGGGAAATGTAGCGAAAGATGCGCACAGGGTTGGATTTTGGGGAGGGCAGTTGCATACTTTTAGGGGTAATTGTGTTCGATGGTGAACAGCATACTTTTAGGAGTTTAATTTTACATAATTCCTAAAACTTGTATTTAGCTGCATACTTTGAGGCGTTTCCCTCTTACAAATCCAATCCCCCTAAACCTGCTCTGGCCACAAAAGGGTCCCTCGTGTCCCGAGCACCCATTAACAAAGTGGAACACATTTGACAAAGTGGATGATGTTTTCCACCAACCCACCGATGCATTTCCATGTTTGCGTGTTCCCAAAGGGAAAAAGTGGAAAAGTACTGCCCAAGTGGATGGAACCTCTTGCAAGTCACACTCGTCACAACCTGCTCCTCCTGCAGTGGCCAAGTGGGAGGCTGAGGACCCTCTCAAGGACCCTCACCCCATCCTTCCCGGACAGAGGGCTTCCTTTCCAGGAGAGGAGCTTGTTCGAGTGCGAAATTGCGATGCAAATAGTGTGCCCGACTTCTTTCTTTCTTTCTTTTTTCATTTGGCTGGCAAAAGTAATGAGAGCGACGATGACGACGTTGATGAAGTGGATGTTCACCAGCCAGGGTTGTAGCGTGGAGCCTGAAAGTATGCAATTTACTTGCATTTTCTTCTAAAGGTGTTCCTCAGACATGAGTTTCACCCCTGAAGGTATGCAATCGCACCAGAAATAGACGGTTAGAAAAAAAGCGCATTTTTCCCCAAAGGGGAAAAGGGAGTTGGCAAACAGTAATAAAATTGTTTTTCTTCCTCCCCCCGCAAGGGCGTTGTCTGACTTGGTCCACGTGCGTTAAAGTTCTTCGAAGGAATGCTGAACATTGCGACGGTGAGGGTGAGAGGTATGCCTACAAGATCCTCGGAGAGGAAGTTAAAGTGGACGGGCTCGACCACAGACCGTGAAGTTGTTTGCTAATGTTCGTTTCGCTTCGTTTCACTTCGCGTGAAAAAAAAGAATAGCTGGTGTGGGACGGAAAAAGTTAGGTTTAGAAGAAATTTTGTATTTTTGAACTTAATTTGAAAGCATTTGAAAAGAAGGATTCACAATAGTAAAATGTGATAGCTCTCTTTGGCCATTTTTGGAGGGGAATGAGGATGAGGAATTCTTTGTTTTGAATGGTTTAGCTAAAAACTTAAAAAAATCTAGGGTACTTTTATCAATGTTTATTGCTTATGATTATTTTTAAATTGCTTGTGAAATATGTAAATTTCCTTGCCATTTTTCGGTATTTTTTTTTGAAAATGTCTAAAACATAACTTAAAAATTATGAATATTTTTTCGAAGAAATGAATTTCTCTGAATTTTCATATTGTTTGAAACATGAAGTTCTTGAATATTTTTGTTCTAGTTTTCAAAAAATACATTACACAAAATTACAAAATACCGTATTTTTCAAAAAGTATTTTTATAATTGGCATTACTGAACAACTCTCTACGAAATCGACCGATTTTGACCATTTTTTTTTTGTATTTTTTTATTTGACTTAAACTTTGTGGGGGCCTTCCCTATGACCAAATAAGCTATTTTGCGTCATTGATTCACCCATACAAGTCTCCATACAATTTTGGCTGCTTTCAATACAAAAATGGTATGTAAATATTCAAACAGCTGTAACTTTTGAGTGAATTTTCTGATCAATTTGGTGTCTTTGGCAAAGTTGTAGGTATTGTTGAGGACTTTTGAGAAAAAATAGGTACACGGATAAAAAAATTTGCAGATTTTTTTATCAACTTTTTTTTCACTAAAAATCAATTTCCCAAAATACGTATTTTTTGATTTTCGAGATTTTTTGATATGTTTTAGGGGACTAAAATCCGCAACTTTTGAGCCATAGAGAAACATGGTCAAAAAATCTGCCGCCGAGCTATGATTTTTTGAAAAAATAGTGATTTTTGGAAAAATTCGAAGTTTCATGCAAAAACAAGTTTGACATTATTTTTTAATGCAAAATTGAACTTGCAATCGAAAACTACTTTACAGATTTTTTGGTAAAACGGAATCGACGTAACACCTTATAATATGGCCCTCTTAAACCTTGCGGTTTCGTCAACGGATCCACAAGTGTGTATCGTTCTTTTTGCGACAAGACTCCGCCTCCCGGGTCTGCTAAGTGTGAAGGTATGGGCACGGGGAGAGGGCACCGAATTCCTATATTTACACTTCGCCTCGGGATTCAAACCGACGAACTCTGGATTGTGAGTCCAGTGCGCGGTCCGATTGATCCACACAGGCAGACGAAACAGGCAGGGCCAAACATTGAAAATTAGTCCCATTTAAAATGCTAGTCGTGATTTAAAAAATTAAAATATTTTTTTTTTAAAGATCGGAAAATTTCACAAATATTTATTGTATTAACATTGAAAATCGGACCATAAGTTGTTGAGATATGGTCACTAGAAAATGGTGGGTTGTTTTGATAAGACTTAGAAACCTTCAATTTTCGTGTTTCTTTTTCTTTAAGCCGCTGTATTTCAGCAACCCGAGGTCCAATCTTCAATGTCTCTTAGACAATTTTATAGCGAATTTTCTGAACTTTTCAAAAAAATATTTTTTGAAATGGTCACTCATGGTAACTATATTTAAAAATGGAAAAACTGCAAATATTTCGCTAAAATCAAACTTTTGGTGGCTTTATCTTGAAAACGGGGCCCTTTATCAAAAAATCTGTAGAGTAGTTTTCGATTACAAATTCAATTTTGCATTAAAAAATAATGTCAAACTTGTTTTTGCATGAAACTTTGATTTTTTTTTCCAAAAATCACTGTTTTTTCAAAAATTCATAACTCGGCGGCAGATTTTTGACCATGTTTCTCTATGGCTCAAAAGTTGCGGATTTTTGTCCCCTAAAACATATAAAAAAATCTAGAAAATCAAAAAATACGTATTTTGGGAAATTGAGTTTCATTTTTTTTCCGTGTACCTATTTTTTACCGTGTATCTATTTTTTTCTCAAAAGTCCTCAACAATACCTACAACTTTGCCCGAGACACCAAATTGATCAGAAAATTCACTGAAAAGTTACAGCTGTTTGAATATTACCATTTCATACCATTTTTGTATGGACAGCAGCCAAAATTGTATGGAGACTTGTATGGGTGAACCAATGACACAAAATAGCTTAATTGGTCATTAGGAAGGCCCCCACAAAGTTTGAGCCGAATAAAAAATACAAATAAAATCCATTTCCTGTTTGGGTAGAGAATTGTTCATTTTATAGTTTATTAATGAAATACAAAAATATTCACAAAATACCGAACTTTCTCAAAAATACTTAAAAAATTATTGTTCGCAATGTTAGTATCAAACGATTCGGAATTTTCAAATGTTTTTTAACTGTTTTAAAGATTTTTTGTATGAAATAATAAAATTTTCACAAAATTTCGTATTTTCTCGAAAATACTCAAAATTTTATAACTCTCAATATGGGTATCAATCGATTATCAACTTTTCATGTTTTTTTCATCATTTTAGTGTTTTTTGAATGAAATACTTAAATTCATACAAATTTCCGTATTTTCTTCAAAATTTGCAATATGGGTATCAAACGATTTGGAATTTTGATTTGATTTTTAAATTTATTTTAACTGTTAATAAATTATCAATTTTCTCAAAATACCGTATTTTCTCGAAAATACTCAATTTTTTATGATTCGCAATATGGTTTCAAACGATTCGAATTTTTGCATGTACTTTAACTGTTTTATCATGAAAATTTGAGTTCTTTCAAAACAATACGGTATTGTGTGACAATTTCGGCCGTTGCAAATACTTTTCAAAATTTATGACGCCCCCCCCCCCTTCAAAATTGTTCTGAAAAATCAGGAGGCAAAAAAAATATTTTTCCAAAAAACTTCAAAATTTCCACGAAAATAGAAATCTTATCTACTGAAATCAATCTGAAATGCATTTTTCTGTATTGATTATAATATTTAGCAAATTTGGGCTTGTTAAAACATGTTTTGAATGTTTATGAAATTCCAATGCACAGCACCGGAAAAAAAATTTCAGCAAAAAAAAAAAATTTCGTCAATACTTAGATATTTTGGAAACTAATGATGGCAAAACAACTGGACAGGTGTATAATGCATTTTAAAACACCTTTGAAATGGTGAAACCATGGCTCTTAATTTCATTTTTTATACTTTTTTATTTTTTAATTTTACTTAATATGGTTCAATGACACTGAGATCAAGAAATACAGTGCATTAAAAATTACCCAATAAATATTCAAAACAATTTTCAAGGTATTGATTATCTCAAAATCGTATAAAATTATAAAAATAATTCATCGTACAGAACACCAGGTAGTAATAATTGATCAGCACGACTGAGTGCTTATAGCAGATGCGGCGAGTTAAAAAATCGATATCTCTGGAACGAAACATATTCTTTTCTGTCGATAAGTGATTCTTATGTAAAATTGGCTGGGGAATACAATGGTGAGGTCAAATTTAAAAAATAAATAGGCTTGTTTTGAGATACGGCCATTTAAATCTTTCAATTGCGCATTATAGGTAGAAAAAATATTTTAATTTAAGTTTTGATCGAGGAAATGGATTCTACGTCCAATTTCCTTCAAAATTGAGTGTGAGACCGACCCTCTAGGATTTGTGGTTCCTGAGTTATCGTCGTTTGAAGATAGGGGTTTTGCTCAAAAATCGTCAAAAAGTCGATTTTTCGGAGAGTACAAAAATGAAGGGGGTGGTCCGATTTGGATGAAATCCGGGATTTTTGCATGTTTTGATAGTCTCAACAGCTCTGCCAATTTTGAGCAGAATAGGAGATGGTAATTTTCAAATGCTGTTCCGCTTCAGATGGAATGACCCAAATAATAAAAATTTGAGTACATTAAAAAAAATACAGTATTTTGTGATTATATTATATTATATTATATTAACCATATTATCAAAAAAAAATATTAAGAGAAATCTTGAATATTCCACACGATTCGGCTGGTTTTCGTCAATTTTAGAAATATATTAAATGCAAGTTATCGGCCGTTATCGCCGATACAATGTTACCGTCGATAATTCTATCGATTAACAACAATTTTTCTTCAGACATTTGCATTCCATTGGCCATGAGCAGGTTAAGAAAAATTGTTGAAACAAATCGCTGAGAATTTGTTCTTTTATTGCAAAAGGAGAAACATATTTTGTAATGCTAAATTTTATCTTTCTACGTAAATTAAAGCCAACATTATGATTTTTGTGAATTGATACTAAATTTATAATTGATTAATTAGAAGATTGAAGGTCTTTAAAATTATCCAAGAGGGAATCGGTCGAAAAAATTTGAGAAGCGTTGTCTTAAATAACTCTTTCAGAACATTTTTAAATTTTATATGAACGTTGAATTGCTTAATCATTCATTCTTCAATCCTTAATAAATGAATTTTTTATATACTTTGAGATGCAATACTTATTTTTCCTGTCATTCTTGAACGACCAAAAATCTTATTTTTTGTACCAAAAATAACAGAATCGAATAGCAACAGTTTTCAAAATAAATGCTGAAAACTCTACTTTTCAGCACTCAAATGGGTGCTGAAAAGTTGAACTTTTTAGCACTTGTTTCGAAAAGTTGAACTTTTCAGCACTTGTTTCGAAAAGTAACACTTTTCAACATTTCTTTTGATTTAAACGATTTATTGACAAAAAAAAAATTAAAATTTGACATAAAATTTCACTCAGTGTGTGTTTTCTGGAATTGCAAAAAATGTTGTATCGAACTCGTTGCAAAACTTGATTTTTTCAGGTGAACCTCGTTTGATAAATGTACGACTCGTGCTGAAAAAATCCTCTTTTTGCAACTTGTTGCATAAACTACTATTTTAATTTTATGATGGCTAGAATTTCTTCAAACTGACATTGATTTGGATTTTTTTAATTGTTTGTTAAAATTGAATGGGTGCAACTCATTTTTTTTGTCTTTTTTAAGTTTATTAATTTTCAGTGCAACTTATTTACCAATCCTACTGATTGTTTTGCTGACCTGAAGCTGGAATGTTTTGCACCTTGTAAGGCATTTTTCCACGCGCTCGCGTTCTACAACATCGTGTCCTGCCAGGGGGAGGAAATTGTTGTGTCTGCGAGTAGAAGAAAAACAAGGAAGGGGAAAATTCCTCCATGGCGAAGAATGCTGACGCATCGCGTGCAGCTTTCTCGACACTTCTCCAGGATGATGCGAAGTTGTATGGCCTTCACTTGAAATTGAGTTACATGGTTTTGAGTAACCATCAACAAATAGGAAAATGATTAAATTCTTTGAAATTCCTAAGCTAACTGCAGTTCTGTGGAAATGAGGCTTCCTACTTCAATTTCCAAATGCACTTGCACCACAAACCACTCACTCTGAATTATTTTGCATTGCAATTCTCTAGAATTCTCTGTCTTCATGTATCCATTAAATCAAGAGAAAGAGCATTTTTATGTTTCCTCGACATCCTTAAGCTTTCTCAATGTCCATTTCCGAGTGTCCGTTCTTTGCTTCCACTTCAAATCGAGTCAAAAAATAATTAAATTTAATCCATCAATTAAAAGTATTTAAATAAACTCTTCCCATCGTTTTTTTCCGCCCCAAACCATCACAAACCACTCAAATCTACTTACTTAGTGCTAGTCTTAGTACCTTTGCAAAGTGCAAATTTATCATCTCCCAGAAAAGGATTATCTCGGCGAAACACGAAAATTCCATCCCGCACACAGACTAATTAACAGAGAGGGGGAAGGGGGAAAAAGAAGTCGACTCTTTTCCCACAAGAGCGGCTTGCATTCGGGGGACTGTTGTTTACTCACTGTGGTACTTAATTCAAAGACTCTCCCCGGAAGTCGACTGCAAACTTGTTCATCTTGCCCGGGAGGAAGCTCGGAGGAAACTTTCAAGCACTTAAACGAGAGTCAGAAGAAGAAGCAGCAGCAGAAAGCTCGCGCTCTGTTTACTTCTGCGTCTGATGCTCCTTTCCGTGGCTGGCGCAGAACTTATCCAATTTAAAAGCAAATTTTATTTCCAAATTAAAATCATAATTATTTACGCGATACGCGATATTCTTAATCATGAGCTTTTTTCTTTCGTCTCCGTTACTCTCGGGCAAAAGTCGAGGAAACGATTCGTTCAGACTGCTGAGGAAGAAGTTACGACCAAGTTATAATTTTGTAAGTCAGTTTGTGGTGCATGAAAAGCTGCTGCTGCTGCCTCGGAGGAAAGTTTGGCCGGAAATAATTAGCAAAGAACGATCATTTAATTGATTATTAGCCAGCTCATTAGGTTTATCGAATTGGAATTATATTCCTTCCAGTGAGTCTTTTGTGAAGCGAGTGATGGGATCAATATGATATTCGCAAAGCTTAGACTAAATAAAAATTAAAAAAATAGCCTAAACAAAGTTTCACATAATGATATCTCTGAAAAAAGTCCCTCAGACAATTGCAAACGATTTACAGTCCCTTTCACAAATTACCATAGAGAATGTGGCAACAACCGTGAAGCAAAACAGTGAACCTAAAGTACGTACCTTTCAAGAATACTTACTATTTCTTTTTATTCAAATTTTCCGACAAAAGAAACCTCGCACACAGATTCAACACAAAGGTGTTCAGTCCACAAACAGTGAAGTAAGTCCACCTTGAAAGAAAAGTTTACACCCTCGACTTGAAATTTTGTTTCCTTTAGCGCAACATACTTTCGTATCCCATTGAAAAACAAACAAAAAATAAATTCTTATTCTGATACTAACAATAAAATTAGCATATTGGCCTCCTCGCGTGGAATGTGCAAAAGTGTGCGGTTGTTGTTTTCCGACCCCGCAACTCAACGCTTTTCAAGCTGATGTTGATGATAACGGTTCTTCCCTCATCACAAACCTAAGAGGACAGCATCTTGAAAACTCTCTGACCAAACACAAGACAAAAGCTTTTCCTACCCCTCCCCCTCCGCCCATTTTGTTTCCTCTAGGGAAAACTTTTTCACAGAAAACCACGAAAAATTTTCCCACGACCTCTCGGGAGCTCGAGTGGTCTGGAGAGTTTCAACGCAGTCTACAACTTGAAGTTTCACCTGTCCCAAAAAAAAGGTTGCTGTAAATCCAACACTCTTGTTTTGGTCCGGCCAGCTCCGGAAGTTGGTGAAAATCCTCTGCATTCATCACGTTTCGGGGCTTCTCACGAAAACTCCCCTCCTTTTTCGGTCAACCCTTGTTGGTCCCAAGATGATCGTTTTGAATATGAATAAGTGAAAAGTTGGCGCTCTCACCAGACAAATTAACATAATTTGCTTGGGAGCGGTTTCACCACTTCTTATTGCCTCATTTCAAGTTAGGATTAGGAAGAAAAATAACGGAAATAACAGAAAAAATCATAAAAGGGTAATTCTCTACAAACTCACACGAAATCGGGAAAAGTTGCCCCGACCCCTCTTCGTTTTGCGTTAAACTTTGTCCTAAGGGGTAACTTTTGGTCCTGATTACGAATCCGAGGTCCGTTTTTTGATATCTCGTGACGGAGGGCCGGTACGACCCCTTCCATTTTTGAACATGCGAAAAAAGAGGTGTTTTTCAATTATTTGCAGCCTAAAACGGTGATGAGATAGAAATTTGGTGTCAAAGTGACTTTTATGTAAAATTAGACACCCGATTTGATGGCGTACTCAGAATTCCGAAAAAACGTATTTTTCATCGAAAAAAACACTAAAAAAGTTTTAAAAATTCTCCCATTTTCCGTTACTCGACTTTAAAAATTTTTGGAACATGTAATTTTATGGGAAATTTGAAGTACTTTTCGAATCTACATTGACCCAGAAGGGTCATTTTTTCATTTAGAACATTTTTTTTTTTCATTTTAAAATTTCGTGTTTTTTCAAACTTTGCAGGGTTATTTTTTAGAGAGTAACAATGTTCTACAAAGTTGTAGAGCAGACTATAACAAACATTTTGATATATAGACAAAAGGGGTTTGCTTGTAAACATCACGAGTTATCGCGATTTTACAAAAAAAGTTTTGAAAAAGTTACTTTTTGCGTTTCTCTTTGTTCCGTCGTCCGTGTCTGTTGCGGGTGACCATGAACGGCCATGATCGATGATGACCAACTTTTTCCAAACTTTTTTTCATAAAATCGCGATAACTCGTGATGTTTATAAGCAAACCCCTTATGTCTTTATATTATTTTTTTGTTATTGTCTGCTCTACAACTTTGTAAAACATTGTTACACTATAAAAAATAACCCTTTAAAGTTAGAAAAAACACGAAATTTTAAAATGAAAAATTTTGTTCTAAATGAAAAAATGACCCTTCTGGGACAATGTAGATTCGAAAAGTACATTAAATTTCCCATAAAATGACATGTTCCAAAATTTTTTACAGTCGAGTAACGGAAAATGGGAGAATTTTTAAAACTTTTTTAGTGTTATTTCGATGAAAAAAACGTTTTTTTCGGAATTCTGAGAACGCCATCAAATCGGGCGTCTAATTTTACATAAAAGTCCCTTTGACACCAAATTTCTATCTCATCACCGTTTTAGGCTGCAAATTATTGAAAAACACCTCTTTTTTCGCATGTTAAAACATGGAAGGGGTCGTACCGCCCCTCCGTCACGAGATATCAAAAAACGGACCTCGGATTCATGATCAGGGACAAAAGTTACCCCCTAGGACAAAGTTTCACGCAAATCGAAGAGGGGTCGTGGCAACTGCTGTGTGAGTTTGCGGAGAATTACCCAAAACAATAAAATCATAAAATCATAAAATCATAAAATCATAAAATCATAAAATCATAAAATCATAAAATCATAAAATCATAAAATCATAAAATCATAAAATCATAAAATCATAAAATCATAAAATCATAAAATCATAAAATCATAAAATCATAAAATCATAAAATCATAAAATCATAAAATCATAAAATCATAAAATCATAAAATCATAAAGTCATAAAATCATAAAATCATAAAATCATAAAATCATAAAATCATAAAATCATAAAATCATAAAATCATAAAATCATAAAATCATAAAATCATAAAATCATAAAATAATAAAATCATAAAATCATAAAATCATAAAATCATAAAATCATAAAATCATAAAATCATAAAATCATAAAATCATAAAATCATAAAATCATAAAATCATAAAATCATAAAATCATAAAATCATAAAATCATAAAATCATAAAATCATAAAATCATAAAATCATAAAATCATAAAATCATAAAATCATAAAATCATAAAATCATAAAATCATAAAATCATAAAATAATAAAATCATAAAATCATAAAATCATAAAATCATAAAATCATAAAATCATAAAATCATAAAATCATAAAATCATAAAATCATAAAATCATAAAATCATAAAATCATAAAATCATAAAATCATAAAATCATAAAATCATAAAATCATAAAATCATAAAATCATAAAATCATAAAATCATAAAATCATAAAATCATAAAATCATAAAATCATAAAATCATAAAATCATAAAATCATAAAATCATAAAATCATAAAATCATAAAATCATAAAATCATAAAATCATAAAATCATAAAATCATAAAATCATAAAATCATAAAATCATAAAATCATAAAATCATAAAATCATAAAATCATAAAATCATAAAATCATAAAATCATAAAATCATAAAATCATAAAATCATAAAATCATAAAATCATAAAATCATAAAATCATAAAATCATAAAATCATAAAATCATAAAATCATAAAATCATAAAATCATAAAATCATAAAATCATAAAATCATAAAATCATAAAATCATAAAATCATAAAATCATAAAATCATAAAATCATAAAATCATAAAATCATAAAATCATAAAATTATAATCAATCAAATCATAAAACGTTTTATAAAATCACAATCATAGTGAAGTACATACTTGATTATCCGAAGCCTCGATTATCCGTAATTTCGATTATCCTGTTTATATTGGACTTCGGATAAACGAATCACGAATATTTTTTTTCTTTTTTTCTTTTTATTGTTTAAAATGACAAATTCGAGTTCTGCGACCCTTATTAGTCAACTTTGAATAGTTGATGCCTATTAAAAATAAAGCGCATATTTCGTTGCCGCCATTCAAATCAATTTAGCGTTGTCTAGTCAACAATCAAAAATTAGACAACGAAAAAAACAAGTTTTTTTTTCGTTATTCGATTATCTGAAGTTTTTTTATTCAACATGATTTTTTTCCGAATCCTTCTATTCTGATATTTATCATAAAAACGTTTTTTATAAAACTGATAAAATTGATAAAATTGATTAAGTTGATAAAATTGATTAAGTTGATAAAATTGATAAAGTTGATAAAATTGTTAAAATTGTTAAAATTGTTAAAATTGTTAAAATTGTTAAAATTGCTAAAATTGATAAAATTAATAAAATTGATAAAATTGATAAACTTGATAAAATTGTTTTAATACTGTTAAAATTAATAAAATGATAAAATTGATATACTTGATAAAATTGTTTTAATACTGTTAAAATTGTTAAAATTGTTAAAATTGTTAAAATTGCTAAAATTGTTAAAATTGTTAAAATTGTTAAAATTGTTAAAATTGTTAAAATTGTTAAAATTGTTAAAATTGTTAAAATTGTTAAAATTGTTAAAATTGTTAAAATTGTTAAAATTGTTAAAATTGTTAAAATTGTTAAAATTGTTAAAATTGTTAAAATTGTTAAAATTGTTAAAATTGTTAAAATTGTTAAAATTGTTAAAATTGTTAAAATTGTTAAAATTGTTAAAATTGTTAAAATTGTAAAAATTGTTAAAATTGATAAAATTGATAAAATTTTATAATTGATAAAATTGTTTTAATTGTTAAAATTGTTAAAATTGTTAAAATTGTTAAAATTGTTAAAATTGTTAAAAATGTTAAAATTGTTAAAATTGTTAAAATTGTTAAAATTGTTAAAATTGTTAAAATTGTTAAAATTGTTAAAATTGTTAAAATTGTTAAAATTGTTAAAATTGTTAAAATTGTTAAAATTGTTAAAATTGTTAAAATTGTTAAAATTGTTAAAATTGTTAAAATTGATAAATTTTATATATTGATCAAATTGATAAAGTTGAAAAAATTGATATTATTAATTAAATTGATAAAATTGATCAAATTGATTAAATTGATAAAATTTTAATTTTTTTTTAAATTGATAAACTTGATAAAATTGAAAAAAATTATCAAATCAATGTAAATCAAAAGCATAAAAATATTATAAGTGTATTATAAGTGTGGATTTATAAGCTCATTAGCTAACCATACAAATTATATAAAGCTATATTGTATTCAACCACAGATAAAACAAATCCCAATTTTGACTTTATTCAAAACTTGATTCTCGCACACACTAAACCTAATTAGTGATTGCGCTTTACACGCTTCAAACAAACGGGCCTAATTGAGCAACAGTTCCGTTTCTCTGTTGACCACTAATAGGCAAATAACACGAATCCATCCGGCAATCCGGAAAAGGGCTATAATTTTCGAAACAAGGTTGCACCACCTCTGCTAATAATAATCCGCACACGCACACACGCGTCAGATTTACACTAATCCACTGCGCTACACTAGCATAATTTTCTATTGAATTTTCCACCAACGCACTGCCATCTAATGTGTGTATAAATTGGCACAAACACAAACACACACAGACAAGCATCCCCGCAAAACCCACATGGCGCTTGTTTGGCCAACACCAGAATGCGTTTGTTTGAGCAATGATAATTTATTCCCGGAGCAAAACTGGCAGCGCGGGAACACGGGAAATAGACATGAAAACACGGCGTGGTTTTGGTGCTGTAATTAGAGTAGAATTAAATGTCACTGTTAAACTATTCAAAATAATTCTAGAATTGAAAAATTCATAATTTAAATAAAAAAAAAACCTCTCTGAAAATCATTTAACAAACGAATAATCCAATAACTATTCATATCTTCAAATCTTCAAATCTTCAAATTTTCAAATTTTCAAATTTTCAAATATTCAAATCTTCAAATATTCAAATCTTTAAATCTTCAAATCTTCCCATCTTCAAATGTTCAAATCTTCAAATCTTCAAATCTTAAAAACTTCAATTCTTCAATTCTTCAATTCTTCAATTCTTCAATTCTTCAATTCTTCAATTCTTCAATTCTTCAATTCTTCAATTCTTCAATTCTTCAAATCAAAAATTTTCAAATATTGAAACATATATTCTGAAAACTACAATTTTATAAATTTCTAAAAAATTGTTCATTCTGGTGGTTTAAACCAAAGTCATAAACTATTAGAAACCACCGTGGCCAAAGGAGGCATCCTTCCGGAATTTAATTTCGGACGGGCGCAGCCGTCCAACTCTGATGACACCCGCGTACAGAACACGAGGCGACACCTGCCATGCCACGCCAGAGGCCTACCCCAATACCGGGCGGTGGCTGGTTTTGCCCACACGTGTCATCTGCACTCGTCCGGAAATAACCCATTTTCCACCACCAGCACCACCATCACCAAACCGACCGACGGCGAATCGACAGTCGATCGATCGATACCCTTATTTAAATGCATTAATAATAGAGCAACACCCCCAGTTTTTGGTTGCCAGGGAGAGAGAGAGAGAGAGAGATGCCGGGCGAAATGTAAATCAATTATTTGACCAACAAAACCGGCCACCGCGGGACCGGGCAGTGATCTGAGAGGTGAGTGGCCGCCATCGATTGTGTCACCGGGCCGAACTGTGCCAGTGGGACTTGAACTCTTGATCTATGGTGAAAGTTTGGTGAGGTGAGAACTTTATATCTTGAAAAAGAAAAAAAAAATACAAATTTCACTCAACAAATCAATAATGTTGTAAAGATTTGATTTTTTAAGACCAAAAAGATCCAAAATTTCAAAAAATACCAATTGTTTCCACCAAAATGACCACCATCTTGGTCCTGCCAAACCAGCCCTCCCCAGTATCCAGGCATTAAATTCCAAGCCCTGGATTTCCGCGGTGTGACAGTGTGACGAAGGCCGGTGGGTTCTCTATTGAACAACGGGTCTCACTGTCCCCGCGGTAACGGGAGCTTAATCCCGGATTGGATTGGTGGCGTACAGGCTTCCACGCGGTGATCCCGTTGGAATGGAGAATGTCCCCGGTGGGATTTTTGGGAACGCTCGTGGGAGTTTTTTTTATCTTTGTTCAGTGACATTTGGGAGCTTATTTTGAAATTCCTGAAAATCGGTGGGAATGTTCGTTAAAGTACTGTATGATTATTTTTTTTGTGAAATTGGGTTAGTTTTGTAAAATTACAAATAATCTGTTAAATTTTCTTAATGAGATTAAAATTCCATAAAAATTATTGAAAAATTATATAAGTAGTCATGTAATAGACATGACCAGTTTAACAAATAACAATGTTAAAAAATAATTTCATTGAAGAAAATTTTGAAGACTTTACTTCAACTCATCTTCAACTGTCAGAAAGTGAGACATGAAAAGCTGCACAAAATGGCGTCCTTTACTCAGTTTGGCCCACAATCGATGTGCTACAAAATAGCACGATTAGGGGAAGGTGGGGCAAGACGACCATATGGGGCAAGAGGAACAATCGCTCGTACTACCGTAATTTTTACAATTTTGATTATTTCCAGTATGAGGAATTGTTGCTAGCAATACAATTAGCTGATTCTACTACCACATAATCGCCAAAATGACATAAACGCCACGGGGCATAAGATTTAATGAATTTTTTTCACAACCTTTGTTTTCTTATAATATTTGGAAAGTACAAAGTAAGGCTTAGGGTTCGTTTTAAGGCTCATTTTATCAAAATGCTAAATTTCCTAGATGCACCTATTACAAAGTATGATTTAACTTCTGATTATTTTTGTTGAGAGCTTTTAAAAAATCTTGTTCAGGTTGGGCAAGTGTACCATATGGATTTTTAGTATGGAAAAAAATATGAATTGCTGCAACAACATATTTTATAGGGAAATAAATACATGAAAGTACTTAAAAACTGTTAAACAATTGTTAAAAAAAATGTTCAAACAAAATATAGTGATATTATGAAAATTTACTATTTATCATCTTAGTTTTTTTTTCGTAAAAACGATAATTTTTTTAGTAAAATATTATTATTTAATCTATAAATGGAGGAAACCTTTCAAATACATTCTGATCTGATGTATCTAAGTGGTAACTGTTCAATTCTTAGCAAATTAACATGTTTTTTCATGCATTGTTCCTCTTGCCCCAACGGGTTGTTCGTCTTGCCCCACTAGTTGAGTAAAACGTACGGAAAATCAAAAATTTTAAAATCAATTTTTTACATTAAAAAACTGGATTATTTTAAATCTTGTTTTAACAAAGTCTTAGTCAAGACCTAGAAAAAGATGATTATAATAAAATCCGATAGATTTTTTAACTTTTTAATGGGTTATAACGAGCATTTCCCTAGCTTTTTACACTTGCCCCACTTTCCCCTACGGCGATATGGCAAAGTGTCCGTAAATGAATCAACTGAACCAAATTTCGCGACAATGCACAGAATGGTCAGCCAAACAAAACCTTTGTTATATTGTTTTCAATGCTTGTTCTAGTCTGGATAATTAAATGTCAAACATTTATCTAACAGCTAACCTAAGACTTGCCTCAACATTTATGTTTTAAAACATGTACTTTTTTTAATTTATATTTATTAGATTTTATTTCCCATGTACATTCATTCAGTCAAAATATTTTTGAGTGTCCAATCACAATCGGTGACTTTTCACTTAAATTTTAAATACTTGCGATTTTTATTTATTCATAAAATATTGTAGCTTTCACTATTCATTGATTTCAAATGTTGGAGTTCCTACTTGTACAAAAGGGAAAAGGGATACCTTAAAACTAACATATAAACTAAATAAAGAGCAGCTGAAGACTGCAATGATTTTTGTCGAAATGCATCAATTATCTTATTGGAAAAAACATCCAAAGTGTTAACTTCGGCTAATTGATGAAGTTCACTGGTGCTGAACAAGGGAGGAAGTTTCAGAATCATTTTCAGATTTTTTTTGCTGAATCCTCTGAAGTTTTTTCTTCCTGGTTAAGCAACAGCTTGTCCAGATCGGCACAGCAACAAAAGCATGGCAGGTCTGAAAATTTGTTAATAAATTAACAGTTTATTCTTGAGACAAAGTCTAGAATTCCTGTTTATAAGTGGATACAAACATTTAATATATTTGTTACATTTAACCTGGATACTTTCAATGTGATCCTTGTAAGTAAGGTTTTTGTCAAAACCAAGTCCAAGATATTTCACTTGATCCTCCCACTTTAAATTTACCTCATTCATCTTTATAATGTGATGACTTTTTGGTTTAAGAAAATCAGCCCTTGGTTTGTGAGGGAAAATAATAAGTTGAGTTTATGCAGCATTTGGAGTAATTTTCCATTCTTTCAAATAAGAATTGAAAATATCCAAGCTTTTTGTAATCTTCTTGTGATGACACGAAGGCTTCTGCCTTTGGCGGAGATGCTTGTGTCATCAGCAAAAAGTGATTTCTGACATCCTGGGGGCAAATCAGGCAAGTCAGAAGCAAAAATATTGTATAAAATTGGACCCAAAATGCTACCTCGAGGGACACCAGTTTGAATAATTTTCACGATATAAATCGGAAAATTAAACCTTTTCAATTTCGCAATCAAACACTGTCGAAAGCTTTTTCTATGTCTAGAAAAGCAGCGCCAATAGAATAGCTCTCAGGTTTGTTTTTTTTCGAATTGAGCGTCATCATTCTATTAAGAACTATTCTTTGGAATAATTTACTATTAGATGAAAGCAAACTAATGGGCCTATAGCTCGAAGCTTCAACAGGATTTTTATCCGGTTACAAAAGCGGAGTTACTTTGGCATTTTTCAAACATTTGTTGAAAATATTCAAAATGTAAAAAATACCATCCTCGCCAGGGGCTTTCATATTTTTAAAGTTTTTGATAATAGATTTTATTTCATTCAGATCCGTATTAAAATCGTCATCTGATGGAAATTATTGTTCAACTTTCTGAAATTCTATTGAAATTTGATCTTCAATAGGACTCAGAACATTTCAGTTAAAATTATGAGCACTCTTAAACTGCTGAGCAAGTTATTGTGCTTTTTCCCCATTTGTTTATAGAATGTTGGTTTTTGTTTAAAACATGTACTGGAGTGTACTGATTTCTGCCATCGACGACTACTAACGTTAAGGAACTCAACAAACCCCGATCCCCTTCCCCCTTCTTCCCCAACTGTGATATTAGAGTAAGCAAACATAACAGTTATGGATTTCGCTAGGTTTTTTACCACCCTTTTCCTAGATTTGAAGATCTGAAACAAACAATTTCTATGCTACCAAGTCAGTATCTGAAACATTCATAGTTGTAAGGAAAATCCAAATCTCTGTACAAGCACAAAAGAAACAAAATTGTAACTTGCTATCTCGAAAAATAAAATTGAATTGAATTGAATTGAAAAATGTACTGGAGTAGGCCTCACAATGTCCATGTACGATGTCTATGTCGACGGCTAAAATATTTTTTTTGAGAGATTCAACTAAAATTTTGATGTTTTCAGCTGACATAATGCGAAATTTTCCCTAAGAAAACATGCTGGAAAATTTTTTCAACTATTTTGCAACATTTTTTTGCCGAAATATTTTATCATGCAACAAATAATTAGTGGTTTACAACAAAACATTGAGTTAACAGAATTATGTTTGCGTTGATATTTATATATTTTTTTGATACATGTTGGGTCAAATATCTAGCTACACTAACAAACAATTTTTATTTGAATACACAAAGATATTCGTACATATAGCCAAAAATTAGTTGTAGTAAGCAATATTTGTATTGATTTTGCAATGTTTTGGTAATACTGCCTTGCAAATTAATGCTGTTTTTTAAATTTGCATTTCACTGCCTAAAATTTAAATTATTTATACCAATTTGTTTTTTTTTCGCATGAAGTAATTAAATAACTAGTGCAAAAAAATATGCACATAACTTTTTTTACTTTTTATGAAATCTTGTATAGTTTGATTAATCATATAAAAACATATTGAAAAATATATATTTTTAATTCAAATGTTTAGTTTATCGCGAATCCCTGTAAAAAAGAAAACGAGTTCAATTTGCTCCAACTTTTTGGCTAAAATTATTATTATTTTGTATAGATTTAACAGTTTTAGTCACTTACCATCTCTTTTATACTGTTTGCGCACATACTAGCGTCAGAATCCCGGTGCCATGCAAAATCGGATCTTCGTTTGTAATCAGAATTCGCGGGTTACAAAGATAAAATATTATCAATAAAGCTATTCACCAAGCTTTGAATTTATTTCATATTTTTTGTCCACACACTTAAATTAAATTTAATTTTTAATCAAATCTTAAATTTTACTTACCAGTTTACTGAGCCATCTTTTGATAACAGTATTTTCAATATAAAAATGTTCTTCTCTTATATTGTTTTTAGTTTTTGGATAGTTCTCAACAACATTTTTTTTAAATACTCAACATTGTCCCAAAACTACGTATTTAAAAAAAATACTCAGAATTTTAGTTTTAACAACATGGGTATCAGACGATCGAGATTTTTCATGCATGCATGTTTTGTGAAAATTTTAAGTATTTAAAAAAAAATATTACATTCGAAATGTATGATAAAAATCCTGATCGTTTGAAAACCATATTGTAAATACTGAAATTTTGAGTATTTTTTTTTCGAAAATTCGAAGTTTAGTGAAATTTTTTAGTATTTTCGAAAAAAAATTGTTATTAAATTCGAAATTTATGAAAAAAACTGAAATTTTGTGTATTTTTTTCGAAAAACGTAGCTTTGTGAAAATTTTGAGTGTTTTCAAAATATGTTAGTGTTACATTCGAAATGTTTGAAAAATTCCCGATCGTTTGATACACATATTGTAAAAACATAAATGTTGAGTATTTTTTCGAAAATTCGTAGTTTTGTGAATTGTTTTTGTATTTTTAGCATTTTTTTTAATGTTGTTACTACATTCGGAATGTATGAAAAAATCCTGATCGTTTGAAACCCATATTGTTAAAACGGAAATTTTAAGTATTTATTTTCGAAAATACGTAGTTTTGTGAAAATTTTGAGTGTTTTCAAAATACGTTGTTATTACATTCGAAATGTATGATAAAATCCCGATCATTTGATACCCATATTGTAAAAACAGAAATTTTGAGTATTTTTTTCGAAAATACGTAGTTTTGTGAAAATTTTGAGTGTTTTTGAAAAAATGGTTTGAAAAAATCCAATCATTTCATACTCATATTGCCATAACAATAATTTGGAGTATTTTTTCGAGAAACATTGCATTTTCAAAATACAAGAAAAATACGTATTTTTGTGAAAATTTTCATGAAATTATAATTTTAATGGATAGCTGATATCATCCCGATTCCAAAACACTATAATTTTTTGATGTTTACATGATTTCTCATACGTGCAAAGCCAATGTCTCCCATATAGTCAAAATCCCATAAGCTCTGTGCTTCAGTTAAGCATTGGGCCGTGCTTAACCGAGGCAGCTGTACGAATCAAAACCGGGGCAGTGCAAAATCGAGGCGTGCAAAACCGGGGCATGACTGTATTTCTAAGTTGTTATTTGTTGAAAAATGCATTTAGAAACGTTATACAATTTATTATTAACAGTTTAATTTATCTAAGCTAATAGTTTTAAATCAATTTTACCAGTTTTTAAATGAATAGTTGCATTATATTTTTCTTTTTATTTCTTGAATTTTTGGGTAAATTTTGAATTGAGAGGAACAAAAACCTGATTAAAAGCGGCAATTTTCTAATTACGATAATAATTGCGAACATATTTGTCAGATTTGAATTTTCCAACAAAGAAATAAAAAAATGTTAATTCACTATCGAAATAACTTTGGTTTACCAATTCCACGGAAAAAATACCAGAAAAATTAAAAAAGGATCTGATACCACATCTTGACGTACTGTAAGAACTTCACCAAAAATAAAATAAAAACACAAAACTTCTCCAGTCAAATATCTTCCCCAAAAAATTTCCAACCTCTTGACTTTACGACTTTCCTGATTAACTTTTCCACCTTGCGGTCGCGTTTCGCGGCCCACGCTTCACTACACATTTCCGCGGTTGTGCAGAATGCACCAAAATTTCGACGTCTCATCTTCTTTTTGCTGTTCTGATTCATTCATTGTTGGATCAAACTTTTTTTTTTACTTGCCGGTCGGAGGTGGTTTCCCGTTGTTTGCAGTTTAGGGGAAAATATTACCCTCCCCCTCATTTCTCTTCTTGGTTGGTCTCATTCTAGTGATGATGATTCCGACCGAGCAAAATGTGCAAACTGTCTGGCTTGGTAAGCTTTCCCCATGGAGGAACTTTTGCACTGCACTTGGCATCACCCCTGCCTGTCAGTTTTTGCCTCATTTTGTCTGGCCCGGTGTGAAGATGTGTTCTAGGTCTGTGTGTTTCCAGAACTTCCTTCAATGAGCCGTGAGAGGGTGGCTTTGAGCCAGACCATGTTCTGGTGCTGTTGCTTCGAGGCATGTAATTATGGCTTAATCCTTGATTAAACATCCGTGACCAGCAGCGCAGGCACAGCAGTCGGACGCGACGGGGCATTTTATGGTTCCACCTTAAGGCACACAGACACAAGGTTGTTGGGAGGGGGACCAGCTGGGGGGAAAGCACTCAAGTGGATCTAACGGGAAAAGTTGATTTTTCTTGCGGATGAGTTGAAAAAGAACTTTTGTGGTGAAGAGTCTCAATTTCTAAGATTTTCACTGTAACTCGAGTTTGTTTTAAAGCCGAGTCAAAAAAAAAAATTGAAAATTGCCCACGTCGCCGAAACCGTACAAATTACACCTTCGTGACCTCCTGTGAAATCAGAAACCAACTCCCGTTTGCAATTTCCCAACTAAATGACCACCGTCGTCACCATCAACTAGCTGCCACCTGACCCACAATTACACAAATTGATTACAGCCCGTGTGGCCGTCACGGGGGACTTGGCCAACCTATTGAACTCCAGCATAAAGTGCCACCAGAGCGCGAGGTCTTGCCACACTGGTGATGTTCCGAAACCACACCGTGATGGGCCAGCCCAGCTGACTGCCGGGACCACTCCCACCGGAACCCACTGAATGACAGTGATTTTGCTATTAAACTTTGATTACATCAAACTTTCACCCTCACAGTGCAGTTGAGAGAGGGAGGGCGCTCCAATAAATTACGACATGCGTGGTGGTGATGCAGTGATGCAAATGTTTGAAATTTGAGAGCACTCTTGTCAGGGGTGCAAAAGTTAGCTAAGACGTGAGCAACTCATTTGCTCGTGAAGAGCACAGTGGGTTATCTATGAGTCAGTTTCATAGACAGTCAATCAGATTGTTAGCAAGGTTGTTAACGATAAAATTATCGAGGCTCGATAACGATAACGATTATCAATCATTATCGTTATTTCAATTATTCTATCGCCCATAATGGACGATAGCTCATTTTTTAAATCTTTCTAAAATCGACTTAATCCAACCAAATCATATTAAATTTTCAACGCTTTCACTAAGAATATATTTTTTGAAAATGTAAATAGTTTCAAAGTACAAAAACTCAACATTGCAATGCGTTGTTCACAAAATATCGTATTTTATCGCAAATACTCAAATTTTCAAAATTTGCAATATCGGTATCAAATGAAGCGAAACTTTGTATAGTTTTTACTTAATTAGAGTTTGTTTTTGAAAATATAAATAAATTCACAAAATACCTTATTTTTTAGAAAATACTCAAAATTTCAAAACATGCAATATGGGTAGCAAACGAAGCGAAAGGTTGTTTGCTTTTTCATTTCATTGGAGTTTTTTTAAATACTAAAAAATTTCACAATATACCGTATTTTTTCTATAATACTAGAATTTTCAAAAGTGATTTTTCAAGCTCGAAAACTGCAAATTTTACGGGGCCCTGATTTCAAAACACCATTTTTGCGGAAATTTCACGGAAAATGAAAATTGTTAAAATAACAATGAAAATCTTAAATAAAAATAGAAGAAACTTCTTTATGTATTTTAAATTACGCTAATAAAAGTTATTTACAAAATTTGAACGTGACACATTTTTTTCTTATTTTTCAAAAAAAATTCCGCGTGATTTATGGATAGGGCAAAAGTATTCTCACTTATTTAAATAAAAATCAAGATGCAAAAAAACATAATATATAACGAAACATTACATTTTTTATTCAAACTCAGAATAGAAAACACAAATAGTGGTATTTTTTAACTACCACGGGAACCATCCACCCAAATGATCAAATATCGTTAAAATTAAACAGAACTTAGCAAAAACCTGAAATGTTGTTAAAAGGTGATTTAGTCATTAAGTTACTTGGGATGTATACTATAATGCCCTGAAAACAGATTTAATAAAAGTTCACATGTATATAACCCCTTAAGGAAAGATGTCTGTTCTTATTGAATGTTACTTTTATATGAATGTTTGCTTTTAATTGATTTCTAAAAATAAATCTTTCAAAAACTTATCACAAAATATTTGTTTAGTCAATTTTAAATAAGTTTTGGTATAAAAGCGAAAATTTGTAAAAAAAACTTTTTGGTATCAGCAATCTAATGATTGATGATATCATCCTTGTGATAACTTGACGATTCCGAGAATATATGTTTTACTTTGTCTAATTTATGTTACCATGATTTAAGTATTTGAAGCACACACTTCTCAGTGAAAGATGTAACAATTTTATTTCAATGTATGTTTAGCTAAAAATCTTCACATGGTGTTTTAATTAAAAACTAATAAAATTTACTTAAAAAGTCTTAATTGCTATTTTTGAGCAATGATTTGAGAAAATTAATAGATTTCACGGAATTTCACGGAAATCTTCATATTTCACGAATGTCACGCTGTCCGCGAAATCATGAAAATTCAATAACCCTTATTATGGGTATCAAATGAAGCGAAACTTTGTATACTTTTTCACTTAGTTAGATTTTTTTCGAATTACAAATAAATTCACAAAACACCGCATTTTTTTGGAAAATACTAAAATTTTCTAAAAGTTGCAATACGGGTATTAAACGGAGCAAAATTTTTTATGCTTTTTTCTCCTTATTAAGTTTTATTTTTTCGAAAATACTAAAATTTTCAATAATTAGTATCAAACGAATCGAAATTTGATATGCATTTTCAGTTTATTAGAAAATTTCACTTCGTTTGCAACCCATAACGCAAATTTTGAAAATTTGATTATTTTCGAAAAAATACGGTATTTTGTGGAAATTTTAGTATTTTACAAAAAAAAAATCTTATGCAGTTAAAAAGCTTATACAATTTCGCTTCGTTTGATACCCATATTGCATTTTTTTTTTAATTTGAGTATTTTCGGAAAATTGGGTATTTTGTGATTTTTTTTAGTATTTTACCAACAAACACTAATGCAGTGAAAAAGCTTACAAAATTTTGCTTTGTATGATACCCATATCGCAAATTTTTAAAATTTTAGTACTTTTGAAAAAATACGGTATTTTGTGAACGATTTTGAATACAACTTACTACATTTTCAAAAAAAATCTTGGTTAAAGCATTACAAACTTAACACGATTCGATTTTAGAAATTTTTTAAATTGAGTTATCGTCAATTAATGGAGATAAGAAATAATGCTAACAACAACGATAATCGTTATCGCTAGACGATAATATTATCGACGATAATTTCATCGATTAACAAACTTGATAGTCAGTTTCACAAACAGATTCATTTTCAGAGTCAGTCAGTTTTTCAGACAGAGTCAGTTTCACAAAGTGAGTCAGCTTTACAGATAGAGTCAGTTTCACAGACAGAATCAGTTTCACAAAAAGAGTCAGATTCACAAACAGAGTAAGTTACACAAAAAGAGTCAGTTTCACAAACAGAGTCAGTTTCACAGACAGAGTCAGTTTCACAAATAGAGTCAGTTTCACAAATAGAGTCAGTTTCATAGACAGAGTCAGTTTCACAGGCAGAGTCAGTTTAAGAGACAGTCAGTTTCACAAACAGAGTCAGTTTCACAGACAGGGTCAGTTTCACAGACAGAGTCAGTTTCACAGACAGAGTCAGTTTCACAAAAAGAGTCAGATTCACAGACAGAGTCAGTTTCTCAGGCAACGTCAGTTTCACAGACAGAATCAGTTTCACAAAAAAAATTAGATTCACAGACAGAGTCAGTTTCACAAAAAGAGTCAGTTTCACAAACAGAGTCAGTTTCACAGACAGGGTCAGTTTCACAAACAGAGTCAGTTTCACAGACAGAGTCAGTTTCACAAATAGAGTCAGTTTCACAAATAGAGTCAGTTTCATAGACAGAGTCAGTTTCACAGGCAGAGTCAGTTTAAGAGACAGTCAGTTTCACAAACAGAGTCAGTTTCACAGACAGGGTCAGTTTCACAGACACACGGATAGAAATCCGGTCCGCAAATCCAAAATCAAACTTTCTTGAAATCGAAAACATCGTTTGTTTTCGATTTCGTTTCAAATGTTTTCAAAAACGACAACATTTTCATCACATTCGAAAACATTTGTGTTTGAAATCGCCCCCCGCTTTTCTCAAATTTTCTGAAGCGTAACAACTGTCAAACGCAACCAAAACCGCAACCCAATTCCACCGTGCGATTGCGACTGTTTGTTTATGTTTTGGTTTTTAGTTTGAGTGACGTGTGGTTATCTGGCGCGACGTGTGGTTATCTGACGACCCGGTTCCCTCCGGATTACGTTCGGTTCTGCTGGCGAAGAATGACGGGGACGACCCGTCCTGGTTCTTCGGGAGTCCGCTAGCATTGCGGCGCGTGGTTCTTCGGCGAGGACGGTTGTTGGACAGCGGCCCTTAGTTCTTTTTCGGCGTTGGCCAGCGGAACGTGGCTCTTGTCCGGTGGGCTCGCATGGACGGCCAGCGGAGCGTGGTTTTTGTTAGCCGGGTCCGCGTGTTGACCAGCAGCTCGTCCGACGTCGTTGGCCGCACTTAGTTCGGCCAGGTTTTCGACAACGGCGCAGGCTTGGAATCACGAGTGCCGATTCTGACAGCGGTGCCGAACCTAAGCGGCCTTCCGCCGCTCCGATGTGCTCCCCAGCGGTGTTTTTACTGGCACGAACCGATGGATATCGCGTGAAACTTTTCCCACTGTGGTTTCGCGCGGCGTGACTTTCTGAGCGACCAGGCAGGGAACTCCTCTTCAGCCATGGGATTTGAGTATGAGTTGAGAGACGACAACCGGCTCGTGCTAAAGCAGAAGCACCACAAGAAGCGGCCAAATGTGTTGATTCGCTACTCCATGAAGTGTGGTAAGTTTGAATGATAAAACCTCCCGAAATATCATAACCCAATCAACCTTTTCCCTCAATAGAACTCCTGCTCCTGCCAAGGAGAAGATATTGTCCAGCGGAAGAAAATCATCAACGAGCCGTTGCCGTTCTGCCGTTGATTGACGTCCCGGGAAAACTTGGCTGCTAACAGAGGAGTAGGAGGTTCCGACGAAGCAATTTTGAAGGTGTCCGTCATTCCAGAACTGAACCTGTCCTCCTCCTCCTCCTCAAATCCCAAATCCCAAAATTCTTAATCAATCGATCTAATCGACCTTTATTCCACCACAGACTGCGACGCCGACCTTTTCCACTGGATCTTCAGCCACCTAGGCAAGGAAAGCGGCCCGGCCAACATCAACATCATCCGTACCAGTATGGGTTGTTCCACGATAAGACGCTTCTACTGAACTCGAGCTCCGGCGGCATCCTGGAGGCGATCTTGGTCAAGCTTCGGTCGGTCGTGCAGAAGGCGCTGAATATCCACACACACACTTTGCTACACTCTACCACCACAAAACTCTAATCCAAAATTCTTCTAATTTTAAAACTCTATAATTCCAAAACCCTAAAATTCATAAAACCTGAAATCGCAAATTTTATATACTAAAGTTCATAAATTGTGCATTCCTAAAATTCTAGAATTATTCTTGAATCCTAAAATTGTGAACTTATGAAATTCTATAATTTAAAATTTCTAAAATTCGAATACTGACATTCTTATAACCTAAAAATCTCAAATTCTATTTTTTTTCAATTGTGGACATTTTAATTCTAACTTTCCAAAATTTTAAATTCAAAATGAAAAAATATCAAAATTTCTGAAATTCCAAATACTGAAACATTCAAAACCTAAAAATCTATAATTCTAGAAAACTAATGATATTGAACTTTCAAGTCTGAAATCCAATAGTAATAAAGTTATTAATTCTAACATTTTAGAGTTTTTAAATTATAAAAATTCTCCAATTTCGAAATTTTGAAGGCATTGAGTTTTTTTAAAATAAACAATCGAAAATTCTACAATTCTAAAATTTCTTAAACACTGTAATTTTCTAAACCTAAACCAAAATTGAAGAATTCTGAAGTTTATAAATTTTTTATTCAAATATTCTAAAGTTTTATAATTTTGAATTCTAACCTTCCTAAATTTGAAATTCTTAGATTCAAAATTTCTAAAATTCGATAATACATACCAACATTTTTTTAAACAACACAAACACAAACAACAAATTTTGAAACACTGAAATTCTCTAATCCTAAAATTCTTTAATTCTAGAACTCTAAAGTTTTTTAATTCAAGAATTCTAAAATTTCTTAAATTTTCAAATCTAAAATTTCAATATTTTATATTCAAATATTCTATGTTCCAAATATTTTAAAACAAAAATTCTAAGATTCTAAAATTCTAAAATTCTAAAATTCTAAAATTCTAAAATTCTAAAATTCTAAAATTCTAAAATTCTAAAATTCTAAAATTCTAAAATTCTAAAATTTAAAATTCTAAAATTCTAAAATTTAAAATTTAAAATTCTAAAATTCTAAAATTTAAAATTTAAAATTCTAAAATTTTAAAATTCTAAAATCTAAAATTTAAAATTTAAAATTCTAAAATTCTAAAATTCTAAAATTTAAAATTCCAAAATTCTAAAATTTAAAATTCTAAAATTTAAAATTTAAAATTTAAAATTTAAAATTCTAAAATTCTAAAATTCTAAAATTTAAAATTTAAAATTCTAAAATTTAAAATTCTAAAATTTAAAATTCTAAAATTCTAAAATTTAAAATTCAAAAATTTAAAATTTAAAATTTAAAATTCTAAAATTTAAAATTTAAAATTTAAAATTCTAAAATTTAAAATTCTAAAATTTAAAAAATTTAAAATTCTAAAATTCTAAAATTCTAAAATTCTAAAATTCTAAAATTTAAAATTCTAAAATTTAAAATTCTAAAATTCTAAAATTCTAAATTTAAAATTTAAAATTCTAAAATTTAAAATTCTAAAATTTTAAAATTTAAAATTTAAAATTCTAAAATTCTAAAATTTAAAATTCTAAAATTTAAAATTCTAAAATTCTAAAATTTAAAATTCTAAAATTTAAAATTCTAAAATTTTAAAATTTAAAATTTAAAATTTAAAATTCTAAAATTCTAAAATTCTAAAATTCTAAAATTCTAAAATTTAAAATTCTAAAATCTAAAATTTAAAATTCTAAAATTCTAAAATTTAAAATTTAAAATTATAAAATTATAAAATTTAAAATTTAAAATTCTAAAATTTAAAATTTAAAATTTAAAATTTAAAATTTAAAATTTAAAATTCTAAAATTCTAAAATTCTAAATTCTAAAATTTAAAATTCTAAAATTTAAAATTCTAAAATTCTAAAATTTAAAATTTAAAATTTAAAATTTAAATTTCTAAATTTCTAAAATTCTAAAATTCTAAAATTCTAAAATTTAAATTTAAAATTCTAAAATTTAAAATTCTAAAATTTAAAATTTAAAATTTAAAATTTAAATTTAAAATTCTAAAATTCTAAAATTTAAAATTCTAAAATTTAAAATTCTAAAATTTAAAATTCTCAAATTCTAAAATTCTAAAATTTAAAATTAAAATTCTAAAATTTTAAAATTTAAAATTCTAAAATTTAAAATTTAAAATTTAAAATTTAAAATTCTAAAATTTAAAATTCTAAAATTCTAAAATTCTAAAATTTAAAATTTAAAATTCTAAAATTTAAAATTTAAAATTCTAAAATTTTAAAAATTTTAAAATTCTAAAATTTAAAATTCTAAAATTCTAAAATTTAAAATTTAAAATTCAAAAATTTTAAATTTAAAATTTAAAATTCTAAAATTTAAAATTATAAAATTATAAAATTCTAAAATTTAAAATTCTAAAATTTAAAATTTAAAATTCTAAAATTCTAAAATTCTAAAATTTAAAATTTAAAATTTAAAATTCTAAAATTCTAAAATTTAAAATTCTAAAATTTAAAATTTAAAATTTAAAATTCTAAAATTCTAAAATTTAAAATTCTAAATTTCTAAATTTCTAAAATTCTAAAATTCTAAAATTCTAAAACCAAAAAATCTAAAATTTAAAATTTAAAATTTAAAATTCTAAAATCCAAAATTCTAAAATTTGAAATTCTAAAATTCCTAAATTCCTAAATTCGTAAATTCCTAAACTCCTAAATTCCTTTATTCCTAAATTCCTATATCCCTTAATTCCTAAATTCCTATATTCCTTAATTCCTAAATTCATAAATTCCAAAATTCCAAAATTCCAGAATTCAAAAAATTTCCTAAATTCCCAAATTCCCAAATACCCAAATTCTTAAATCCCTAATTCCTAAATACCCAAATTCCCAAATTTCCAAATTCCCATAATCCTAAATTCCCAAATTCCTAAATTCCTAAATACCCAAATTCCCAAAATTCCAAATTCCCATATTCCCAAATTCCCAAATTCCCAAATTCCTAAATTCCTAAATTTCCAAATTTCCAAATTCCCAAATTCCCTTTAATTCCTAAATCCCAAATTCCCAAATTTCTAAATTCCCATGTCTCAAATTCCTAAGTTCCTAAATTCCTAAATTCCTGAATTCCTAAAACCCAAATTCCAAATTTCCAAATTCCCATATTCCCAAATTCCAAATTCAAATCCTAAATTCCTAAATTTTATATTCTAAATTCTATTTTCCTATATTCCTAAATTCTCGAACTGCCAAATTCCTAAATTCCCAAATTCCCAGATTCCCAAATTCCTAAATTCTCAAATTCTTAACTTCCTAAATTCCTAAATTCCTAAATTCCTAATTCCTAAATCCTAAATTCCTAAATTCCTAAATTTCCAAATTCCCAAATTCCCCAAATTCCCAAATACCCAAATTCCCAAATTCTAAATTCTAAATTCTACATTCCATATTCTCACATTCCCATTCCCAAATTCCCAAAATCCTAAATTCCTATATTCCTAAACTCAAATTTCCAAATTCCTAAATTCCCAAATTCCCAAATTCCCAAATTCCCAAATTCTACCCTAAATTCCCAAATTCCCACCCAAATTCTTAAATTCCTAAATTCTAAATTCAAATCCTAAATTCCTAAATTCCTAAATTCCTAAATTCTAAATTCCTTAATTCCTAAATTCCCAAATTCCTAATTCCCAAATTCCTGAATTCCCAAATTTCTAAATTCCCAAATTCCCAAATTCCCATATTCCCAAATTCTCAAATTTTAACTTCCTAAATTCCTGATTTCAAATTCCTAAATTGCCAAATTCCCAAATTCTCACATTCCCATATTCCCAAATTCCCAAATTCCTAAATTCCTATATTCCTAAATAACCAAATTCCCAAATTTCCAAATTTCCAAATTCCCAAATTTCCAAATTCCTATATTCCCAAATTCCCAAATTCCCAAATTCCCAAATTCTTAAATTCCTAAATTACTAAATTCCTATATTCCTAAATTCCTAAATTCCCAAATTCCCAAATTCCTTAATTCCTAAATACCCAAATTCCCAAATTTCCAAATTCCCATATTCCCAAATTCCTAAATTCTTTTTTTCCTATATTCCTAAATTCCCAAATTCCTAAATTCCCAAATTCCCAAATTCCCATATTCCCAAATTCCCAAATTCCCAAATTCCTAAATTCCCGAATTCCTAAATTCCTAAATTCTCAAATTCCTAAATTCTTAAATTCCCAAATTCTCACATTCTTATATTCCCAAATTCCTAAATTCTAAATTCCAAAATTCCCAAATTACCATATTCCCAAATTCCCAAATTCCCAAATTCCTAAATTCCTAAGTTCCCAAATTCCTAAATTCCCAAATCCCCAAATTCACACACTCACAAAGATTGGTTTTTTAATTAATTATGTATTTTTTGCCTCAATAAATAAAAAAAAACGAATCAACTGTTTTACTGAACCAACAGAAATATCCAACGGTCAATTCAAAAACCAAAACCAACGGACAATTCAAAAACCGATTAAACCATTCGGGATGGCTGCGTGCATTTTGTTTTGCCAGGCGTCACCAACCGTGACGACTCAAAATCGACAACATTGTTCTCGATTTTGTTGCAAATGTTACCGGACGACTGGTCGACAACATTCTGAAACGAATTTCAGAACGAATCGAGAACAATGTTGTCGATTTCCCGGACAGGATTTCTATCCGTGCAGAGTCAGTTTCACAGACAGAGTCAGTTTCACAAAAAGAGTCAGATTCACAGACAGAGTCAGTTTCTCAGGCAACGTCAGTTTCACAGACAGAATCAGTTTCACAAAAAAAATTAGATTCACAGACAGAGTCAGTTTCACAAAAAGAGTCAGTTTCACAAACAGAGTCAGTTTCACAGACAGGGTCAGTTTCACAGACAGAGCCAGTTTCACAGACAGAGTCAGTTTCACAAAAAGAGTCAGATTCACAAACAGAGTCAGTTTCACAAAAAGAGTCAGTTTCACAAACAGAGTCAGTTTCACAAAAAGAGTTAGTTACGCAAAAAGAGTCAGTTTCACAAACAGAGTCAGTTTCATAAGCAGAGTCAGTTTCACAGACAGAGTCACTTTCATAGACAGAGTCAGCTTAAAAAAATAGTCAGTTACACAAAAAGAGTCAGTTTCACAGACAGAGTCAGTTACACAAAAAGAGTCAGTTTCACAAATAGAGTCAGTTTCATAAGCACAGTCAGTTTTACAGACAGTCAGTCAACCTGTAAAATTTTGTGTGAGTCTTTGAGTCAGTCAGATTTTGTCAGTCAATAAGTAAGTGAGTGAATCAGTCAATCAGTCATTTTAAATAGTAAAACACTGACTTTTGCAGCACTGACCCGCTGGAAAGCAGTCGGAAAATGCCCCCCACCCCTCTTGAACAGCTGTCGCCAGTGTGGGTACCAGCAGCTGACATCCAATCGGACGACCGCCACGGAACATCGACTCGGAATCCCGTGTTGTATGGTAATTACTCGGCGGAATTTATGATCGAATAATTTGATACATTTTTAATGACGGCGGTGGTGGTTTCGTCCGGAAAACCCCATCAATAATTGGAGGGACGTGGGCGGGGATAAATTTGATCGTGGATTTTCCGCGGAAATAGAAAATAATTCCGTCTCTTTTTTGAACCTTCTAGGGGCAGGGAGGTTTTGAGGGGGTCGGATTTTGATGAACACCACCGCTGCCAATAAATGAACTTTGTTGTGGGCCTCGGGCGGGGTGGAAGGCGTTACAAAACGGATTTAAAAAGTGAATGGAAAACTTGTGACAGCAAAATGAACCATCAATTAGCGGAGCCGGGAGACCGTTCGATTTATGTTTCGTGTGGATTAGCTGATGAATTATGCCGAGCGTTGTGAATAGCGCTCGTAATCATGAAATGACAAGGATTTTTCGCGCCGTGGGAAATTTATAGTTGAATGGGGCTAATTATGGACTGAGGGGATGATTATTTCGGAATTAAAATTGATTTAAAAAATAAGCAACATAGTAGAGCCGAATTGATACTTTAAAGTCCACCCCTTTAGAACTTCAGGAACGGCTTACAAAGACAGCTCTCAACAAGCTTGCTTTGCAAAAGCTGTGTGAACAAGAAGTTTTCTTTTCGCTCGCTTTCCCAGCGCCACGAAACATGTGTGCACCTCTTGTGCAGCGAATTGTGAGAAAGCTTAGCACGGATTTTACTTGCACAACCTTGGAGAGCACTTTTGGTGGTACAAGCTTTGTAAAGGGCTCTTTTTGTTGTTGTTGCAAGTATGCAAATAAGAGTGATTCGTGAGGCGTGAAAATTTGAAAATTTCTTTTTAAAAATACTTTGGAAGCTTACTTTCACTATTTCAATTTCTAGCTCTATATATTTGAGAAAAAGGCTGAAGAGCTCTGAAAGGGATTCTAAAAGAGCCCAACATTCAGTTTAAACACAGTTTAAACTGTCTATTATTTTCCTTTAAGATATCCAAAGGAACTGCAAAGAATATTTATTACCAATCCGAGCGTCATTTTTCGATATCTCGTGATGAAGGGGCGAAACGACCCCTTTCATTTTTGAACATTCAATAAAAGACTAAATTTGGAGTTAAGGGTACTTTTGTGTATAACCCGAAAAAAAAACGGAACTCAACTGTGGCTGTGGAACAACGTTGGCACATGTCATTTTATGAGAAATTTGATGTACTTTTTGAATCTGGAATAACCCAGATGGGTAATTTTTTTTACTTAGAACAAAATTGGTCATTTTGTTTATTGTAAATTTACTGGGTTATTTCTTAGCGTTAAACAATGTTCTACAAAGTTGTTAGGCAGATAATTAAAAATGAAAACTTTTTTAAATATTTGCAACAACCTTAAATCAGTGCAAATTTGACGTTATAAAAAAATAAAAAGATAGCTCAAGTCAACTTGATTTTTTTAATGGCCAGATTTAAAACAAAGTTTTAAAGATTTGTAAAACTTTTGGCAAACAGTGCCATAACAATGAAAATGAAAATTGTGTTTGAATTTATTGGCAGGATCCTTTTTTAATTGTGGAGTTTTTCCTGAAAAGGTAAGAATTATTTTTATTATCATACTTAAGAAAAGTTTCATGACTGTCCTATTAATTGTTGATTTTTCTGTATGTTAGTTTTGATAACTAAAATGTGATGAAATTTCATTTAATTTTGTTGCAGAATTATCAGACTTCCCTGAGAATTTCGCATATCTATGGAAATATCCCATTCCCAGAAGCAAGCCAATCGTAGAAATTTAAACGATTTATCACAAATATATTAAATACATTCAAAGCAAACAAATTTATGCCCGGGTTTTGCACGCATCGGTTTTGCACTGCCCCGGTAAAGCACGGCCCAGTGCTTAACTGTAGCACAGAGTTTAGGGGATTTTGTCTATATGGGATACATTTGCTATAATTGTATGAGAATCATACTAGCATAAACAAATTATAGTGTTTTAGAAACGGAATGATGTCAGCTTTTGATTGCACTTATAATTACAGGATTTTTTTTTTAACAAAACTACGCATTTTTTCATAATTTAGAAAATGCAATGTTTCTCGAAAAAATACTCAAAATTATTGTTATTGCTATATAGGTATCAAATGATCGGAATTTATTAAACATTTCAAATGTGACTATTTGTTTTGAAAATACAAAAAAAATCGCAAAACAACGTATTTTTAAAAACAAAAAACAAAAAAACCTCAAAACTTTAGTTTTTTTTACAATATGGGTACCAAATGATCGGATTTTCATACATTCCGAATCTTATTACATTTTTTTTACATACTTAAGAAATCTCACAAAACTACGTATTTTTTAAAAAATACTCAGAGATTATTTTTTTTCAAAGTGGGTATGAAATGATTGGGATTTTTTCATAAACATCGAATATAGTATTGGGTAATTCTCCGCCAACTCACACATCAGTTGCCCCGAACCCTCTTCGATTTGCGTGAAACTTTGTCCTAAGGGGTAACTTTTGTCCCTGATCACGAATCTGAGGTCCGTTTTTTGATATCTTGTGATGAAGGGGCGGTACGACCCCTTCCATTTTTGAACATGCGAAAAAAGAGGTGTTTTTCAATAATTTGCAGAGATAGAAATTTGGTGTCAAAGGGACTTTTATGTAAAATTAGACGCCCGATTTGATGGCGTACTCAGAATTCCGAAATAACGTATTTTTCATCGAAAAAAACACTTAAAAAGTTGTAAAAATTCTCCCATTTTCCGTTACTCGACTGTAAAAATGTTTGGAACATGTCATTTTATGGGAAATTTAATGTTCTTTTCAAATCTACATTGACCCAGAAGGGTCATTTTTTCACTTAGAACAAAATTTTTCATTTTAAAATTTCGTGTTTTTTCTAACTTTGCAGGGTTATTTTTTAGAGTGTAACAATGTTCTACAAAGTTGTAGAGCAGACAATTACAAAAAATTTGATATACAGACATAAGGGGTTTGCTTATAAATATCACGAGTTATCGTGATTCTACGAAAAAAAGTTTTGAAAAATTTGGTCGTCATCGATCATGGCCGTTCATGGTTACCCGCGACAGACACGGACGGCGATACAAAAAGAAACGCAAAATAGTAGTTTATGCAACAAGTTGCAAAAAGAGGATTTTTTCAGCACGAGACGTACATTTATCCAACGAGGTTCACCGAGTTGGATAAATACGAAGAGTGCTGAAAAAATCAAGTTTTGCAACGAATTCCATACATCATTTTTTGCAATTCCGAAAAACACCCATTGAGTGAAATTTTATGTCAAATATTCATTTATTTTGTCAATAAATCGTTTAAATAAAAAAAAACTGAAAAGTGTTACTTTTCGAAACAAGTGCTGAAAAGTTCAACTTTTCAGCACCCATTTCAGTTCTGAAAAGTAGAACTTTTCAGCATTTATTTTGAAAAGTGTTGCTATTCGATTCTGTTATTTTTGGTACAGAAAAGTAGGCTATTTCGTCGTTCAAGAATGACAGGAAAAGTAAGTAGTTTCACGACGGAATTGCAAAAAATAACTTTTTCAAAACTTTTTTTTCCCTTTGACACTAAATTTCTATCTCATCACCGTTTAAGGCTGCAAATTATTGAAAAACACCTCTTTTTTCGCATGTTCAAAAATGGAAGGGGTCGTACCACCCCTCCGTCACGAGATATCAAAAAACGTACCTCGGATTCGTGATCATTGACAAAAGTTACCCCTTAGGACAAAGTTTCACGCAAATCGAAGAGGGGTCGGGGCAACTTTTCCCGATTTCGTGTGAGTTGGTAGAGAATTACCCTATTATTTTTTAGAAAATACTCAAAATTTTCACTAAATATTTTCGAAAAACTTCAAATTTCAATTTTTTACAACATGGTAATCAAATGTTCGTGATTTTGTCATACATTTCAAAAGTTATAACACAATTGGGTTAACACTCAATTTTCTCACAAAACTACGTATTTTCGAAAAAAGGCTAATAATTTCAGTTTTTCACAGTAACTCAAAATATTAACAAAACTACGTATTTTCTTTAAAAAAAATACAAAAAAAAAACAAAATTTATTGCATTTGAAATGTTTGAAAAAAAAAAATCCGATCATCTGTTACCCAACTTCGAAAATACTTAGTTTTGTGAAAATTTTGATGGCTTCTTTGGGCATACCAAAGGTACCAACAAAGTTTCAGCTGGATTCGAATGACTGAAATCAGATAAAATAAAATCAAATAAAATTAACCCTGAAATCTCCAAATATCAATTATTTGTTTAAAAAAATCCCTATTGAAACGATTTTTGCTCGTTATCTCTAAAGATATTTCAAATCATTGAAACATTCCTAAAATTTATTTTTATCTTTCAATCTTCAAACGAAAATTCGTCTTCTTCCGTAAACCTCCGCCGAGCCCGACATCTGCAGGACAGGTTGCAGCGTTGTAATTGTTATGCGAAACCCTCGCGCAAACACTTGATTTGCTGGGAAAGATGCTTGACAGCGCTGTTTTTAAAAATGATACAGAAATTACTAACTTCATTTTTCAACAGTCAACATTTTTGTGTTAACTTACCGGGTTATCAACGTCCACAAAAGTCGTATCGATTAATCGGGAAAAAAAACCCATAACGTATCGTTAATCCAACAAAAAAGGAATAATTTAAAGAAATTGAGAAAAAATGACATACCATTTTCCGGTCTGCCGAGACCTAGCCAACAAACTGCGGCCGCAAAAGTTACTCCAAACGCAACTAGAAATGTGCCCAATAAAATTTTCATCATTAAAGCAGATTTTCTACCGCTCAAAATATGCCAGACACACTTTCTTCGTATTCGTTGAATTGATAACTGAGCTGCATTTTAACTCAAACTTTTTGGGGAGTATTTTAATCGTTTCCCGAGCAGACGGTAATAACAAAATTCATGCCATTTCGATCACCAATACTGGTAAAATTACAGAAATTGTTATGGATTTTTTGCATAAAAGTTGGATAACAGTTTTTGTTATCATAAAAAAGTTTGTTAATGGTCTGATATTGATTGAGAGCCAAAACAACTTAGGGATAACATTTTTTGTTATGGAAGAATAACTCCAACTGTCATTAGAGTGATCGGATTAGTTGTTAAAATAACAAAAAATAATAACAAAGATTTGTTCGAAGAATAACTAAAAATGTTATAAGTTTGGTATTACAATAATAATCCTATAACAAAAAAATCATAGCAGCGAATAACAAATCTTGACATGTATAACATAAAATGTTATATGCCTAGTACTTTCAAGTATCAAAAAATGCTATTCTCAAGTTATTTGGGTAATTCTCCGCCAACTCACACAGCAGTTGCCCCGACCCCTCTTCGATTTGCGTGAAACTTTGTCCTAAGGGGTAACTTTTGTCCCTGATCACGAATCCGAGGTCCATTTTTTGATATCTCGTGACGGAGGGCGGTACGATTCCATTTTTGAACATGCGAAAAAGAGGTGTTTTTCAATAATTTGCAGCCTGAAACGGTGATGAGATAGAAATTTGGTGTCAAAGGGACTTTTATGTAAAATTAGACGCCCGATTTGATGGCGTACTCAGAATTCCGAAAAAACGTATTTTTCATCGAAAAAAACACTAAAAAGTTTTAAAAATCTCCCATTTTCCGTTACTCGACTGTAAAAAATTTTGGAACATGTCATTTTATGGGAAATTTAATGTACTTTTCGAATCTACATTGTCCCAGAAGGGTCATTTTTTCATTTAGAACAAAATTTTTCATTTTAAAATTTCGTGTTTTTTCTAACTTTGCAGGGTTATTTTTTAGAGTGTAACAATGTTCTACAAAGTTGTAGAGCAGACAATTACAAAAATTTTAATATATATACATAAGGGGTTTGCTTATAAACATCACGAGTTATCGCGATTTTACGAAAAAAAAGTTTTAAAAAAGTTGGTCGTCATCGATCATGGCCGTTCATGGTCACCCGCGACAGACACGGACGACGAAACAAAGAGAAACGCAAAAGTAACTTTTTCAAAACTTTTTTCGTAAAATCGCGATAACTTGTGATGTTTATAAGCAAACCCCTATGTCTATATATCAAATTTTTGTAATTGTCTGCTCTACAACTTTGTAGAACATTGTTACACTCTAAAAAATAACCCTGCAAAGTTAGAAAAACACGAAATTTTAAAATGAAAAATTTTGTTCAAAATGAAAAATGACCCTTCTGGGACAATGTAGATTCGAAAAGTACATTAAATTTCCCATAAAATGACATGTTTCAAAATTTTTACAGTCGAGTAACGGAAAATGGGAGAATTTTTAAAACTTTTTTAGTGTTTTTTCGATGAAAATACGTTTTTCGGAATTCTGAGTACGCCATCAAATCCCTAAAATTCTATCTCATCAAGTGCAAATTGAAAAACACCTCTTTTTCGCATGTTCAAAATGGAAGGGGTCGTACCGCCCCTCCGTCACGAGATATCAAAAAACGGACCTCGGATTCGTGATCAGGGACAAAAGTTACCCCTTAGGACAAAGTTTCACGCAAATCGAAGAGGGGTCGGGGCAACTTTTCCCGATTTCGTGTGAGTTGGTAGAGAATTACCCATTTCCGTCTGCTCGGGTTGGCGATTCTTTCGGATAAGATTTGGTTTTCGTAGATAAAGTCGTCAGAGTGACCGAAAAGTTAGTCAGATAAGATTTGCCAAAACAATTTATAGATTATTGTTTGCAATAAAAAAAAACATTCAAAGTAACATTCAATCGTCTTTGAACGTGCCTTGTAAGAAAATTCCTAAATTCGATTTCAATTAAAAGAAAAGTTGAGTTGTAAATCTTAAATTATTTGTTTCATACGAAGCATAATAAAATCACAACCTTTATTTATTTAAATTTTCACGCGTTAATTCGTCTAATTCCGTAAACCTCTGCCGTGCCCGACATCTGCAGGACCGGTTGCAGACTTGTAATTGTTACATGAAAACCTTGCGGTAGGGCTGGAGTCAATGGCCAAGATGCTTGACAGCGCTGAGTAGACATAAAACAGAAATTAGTGGCTGTAGTTTCTGGAAAAGCCAACATCTTGGTTAACTTACCGGATCATCAACGCCCACGGAGGTCGTATCGATTTGGACGCGCATAATCTGCAGGTAAACGTCTGCTGGACTAACTATGTAGTCAAATACTAGTGACATGTTCATCGGCTGCAGAACCGGCTCGCGGGAAATGCGCAACGTGTGGAGGAGGGTTTCACCTTGAAGAAAATTTATGACAAAAAAATATATATAAAATGAATGAAAACTTAATAAAGCATAATGAATCATGAAAATCATACCACTCTCACGACGACCCAGGCCCAGCTGGCAAGCTGCGGCCACAAATGAAACTCCGACCGCAACCAAAAATATTCCGAGCAAAATTTTCATCTTCAAAACAAAATTTCAACCTCCACTAAACTTCTTCAAACGCGTTCAATTGATAACTGAACTGCAATTTAGCTTGAAGTAACCCTTTTGGGGCGCTTTTTAATCGTTTGGCGTTTCTTTCTGATAAGAACCAGTTTTCGTAGATAATGTCGTCCAAGTGACGAATTCTTTCGCTGATGACGAAAACAATCAGACCGGAAGGAAGTTAGATAAGATTTGCCAAATTTGTTTGTAGATTTTTGTTTGCAACTTCAAATCGCAATCAAAATAAAGTTCAACAGTTTATGAACAACCCCAGTGAACAAAAAAAAATCGAAAAATTCTTACGCTTAACAAGTGACACTTTTTGTGGCATGGTTCTCTCAGCTGACAAAACCCAAAACACCAATGAAGTGGCCATGTTACGATCCGCTCAGTGGAGGATAGCATTCCTGGAGTTCGGTTCGACCTCAAATTCGAGCCGCACACAACCACGCCAACACAAACTTACTGTGGGTAAAAAAATATAACCGAAGGGAGAAGCTCTAAAACAAGCACGAGTTTGGCGTACAAGTGTTCCAGTGAGTTTTTTGTTTTCTGTTTTGGTTGAGTGTAGAGTAGCAATTTTCCGGCACATTAGGTTAAGGATTTTAAAAGTAGATTTTTCGTTGCAATATATGGGTCAGAGAAAATAAAAATGTTGGAATGGGGTAGGAAATTGTCCCCTTTGAAAGTTAGAGAAATAGTTCCACATAGACAAGCAAATCTGTAGACAGTAACTAATTGATTAAGGTATGATTTATAAATGTTAGATGGACAAAAAGGTCGAAAGGACAAAAGGTCGAAAATGAAAAAATGAAAAAAAATAATTATAATTATAAACTTTTATAATATTCTGTAAAAAAAATATTTTCTTACAGACAAGTCTGATTTTTTCTGTGAGTTAACCCACGGTTTGAGTATACTTTCAGTAATGCATTTTTTTTAAATAAATAAAATAACTTCAAATCCATTACTGAGATGATTTCCATTCTTTCAAACATGAGCAGTTCTTCCAAAATAAGTTCGACTTCTAATTATTTTAGAGGTTTTTATTTTTCATTCAAATAACCTTTTCTTGTTTGTCATTATATTTTTGTGAGTTTTTCCTTTCTATCAAATATGAGCAGTTCTTTAAAAAAGATGTTCGACTTGCAAAATATTTTTAAAGGTTTTTATTTTTATTTTTGAAAACATTTTTTTGACTGTCGTAATGATTTTGTTAGACAAAAACTTTTAAAAATATTTGTACCAGCCTTATAGCAAGACGTTCAGAGCCACCTTTCCAAAGCTGCTTATCAATATTTGTGTATTTAGGCTCAATTCAAAAGTTTTTTTTTTGTAAAATGATTTTTTGTAATTCGACCTATTGTCCATTCGACTATTTGTTCATTCAACCTTTTGTCATACATTAGTTTTGAAGTTATTAGGCCGTTGCAAATATTTGTTATGGGGGAAATATACCCATTTTAATCACCCTAAGCCGTTCGACCAATTCTAATCACTTTTGCCGTGATCCACTATTAAATCAACATTTTTAAATGTTTCAACAATGGAGAGTTGCTTGCTCACTTTTATTTGAGCTATTTATTACTTTGGAACAATCGAAAACACTTTATGAAAGCTGTAATTCATTATCAAAGTGTTGATAGGCCGATGATAGAAATAGGCTGAAAAAGGGTATGATTCCCCTAGTTTATGTTTCACGACTCTACCGAAGGCAGAAGAAAAATAATTTACAATTACAATTAAATGAAACAAATGTTGTAAGTTTTTAGTATAGATGTTATCTGTTTCTTTAACGATCATAGACATTTTTTTTAATGTTTTAAATTTGCACATTAATTAGATTGTGTAGTTTAACAAATCTCAGAGTGAATTTGGAAAGGAGAACGTTAAAAAACGTTTTTTAACTGCTTTTTTGATGTTAAAAGAACAAGAATACAGTTCCTCTTGATAGATGACTCCTTAGTATTTGCTTCTCCAGAAATTTCTGCTTTTGGACATAGCTTAAATCTTCATTTTTTTTTATCTCACTGGGAAAGTTTCGGGAAAGAAAAAAAAATATTTTAAATGCTATTAAAATTAAATAATAATGTTTTTTTTTACCCTAGAAATAATTGTTTTTCTTGTGTTTTTACGACCTTTAAAAAAACTCTAGAAATGATCTCTCTAAGTTATTACAGATACGCAAAATATATAAAGTTTCATTTTTAATTTCACGTCCCACGATTTTTTACCGTTGCTTAACGATAAGTGGTAGACGTTTTAAACATATTTTTTTTTAAGTAAAATTCGTTTTCTTTCTAAATTCGCATCATAAAATCGGGCATAAATTTAACTTTTTTTTTTTGGAAAATACTTACTTACTTACTTTATCAGCAACAGGTCAATCGACCCAACGCTGAACTAATCGAAGATTTCCAGGATGCTCGATCTTGGGCCGCTCATCTCCAGTCGCCCACAATGTTAGCCGCTCTTGCATCTTCGTCGACTGCACACAGCCAACGCGTACGAGGCCTTCCACGAAGCCGACGACCCCGTCCAGGTTTGCTGCTGAATATCGTTTTAGCCGCCCGCTCGTCCGACATTCTGGCTACATGTCCAGCCCACTTTAGCCTGTCGTGCTTGATGACTTTTACGATATCAGCATGTTTGTAGTCTTGGTACAGCTCGAAGTTCATGCGCCTGCACCACCGGTCTCCTACTTGCTTGCCGCCGAAGATAGAACGCAGGATTCTCCGCTCGAAGACCCCAAGTGCTCTCTGGTCAGCCTCCTTTAGCGTCCACGACTCGTGACCGTAAAGAGCTACAGGAGTATCAAGGTCCTGTACAGCGTGATTTTCGTAGGCGTCCTTAGGCTGCGGACCTTAGCTGGCTACGAAGACCGTAGAAGGCCCTGTTTGCAGCACTAATCCGCCGTTTCACTTCGCAGCTCACATCGTTGTCGCACGTCACAAGTGTACCAAGATATACAAATTCATCCACCACCTCATATCTTTCTCCATCTATTTCCACCTCCGAAACACCATCACCTGCACTGCCACGCGCTCTGCCAGCGACCAGATACTTGGTCTTGGCAGTGTTGATGGTCAGTCCGATCTTCGCAGCTTCCCGCTTGAAAGGGGCGAACGCCTCCTCCACTGAACGACGGTCGATACCAATGATGTCGATGTCGTCAGCGTATCCAAGCAGCATGTGCGATTTAGTGATGAGTGTTCCGTTTCTTTGCACGCCTGCCCTTCGAGCAGCACCCTCCAACGCTATGATGAACAGTAAGTTCGAGAGAGCATCGCCCTGCTTCAATCCATCCAACGTAACGAATGCTTCAGATGTCTCGTTAGCTATTCGCACGCTTGATTTTGCTCCGTCGAGCGTTGCACGAATCAGTCTAATTAGCTTCACCGGAAAGCCGTGTTCTACCATAATCTTCCAAAGTTCGTTTCTTTTGACCGAATCGTACGCCGCCTTGAAGTCGATGAACAAATGGTGTGTTTGCAGGTTGTACTCCCGGAACTTGTCGAGGATTTGTCGCAGAGTGAACATCTGATCCGTCGTTGACCGCCCCGCTCGAAAACCGCACTGGTATTCGCCGACAAAGGTCTCGGTCATCGGTCTCAGCTTGCTCCACAGGATGCGGGAGAGTACTTTGTACGTTGCGTTGAGGATTGTGATGCCTCGATAGTTGGCACAATCGAGTCTTTGCCCTTTCTTGTAGATTGGGGTGACGAGCCCGTCTAACCAGTCGGTCGGAAGCTGTTCTTCGCACCAAATGCGTAGGATGATTTGGTGCAGAATCTCGGTCATTCGCGTACTCCCGTGCTTGAAAAGTTCGGCCGGAAGTCCGTCCTTTCCCGCGGATTTCCCGTTCTTGAGCTCTTTAACAGCCTTAGCTACTTCCTCCAACGTAGGCGGGTCCACAGCTTTTCCATCTTCCTCAACGTGTATCCTGTCCTCGACGATTCCCTCTTGTGCCTCACCGTTCAACAGCTGCTGGAAGTGCTCCTTCCACCTAGCCGCCACTGCAGTCTTGTCTGTCAACAGGTTGCTTTCCGTGTCGTTGCACATCACAGGGGAAGGCGTGGTTTTCCTTCTTACACCGTTGACAGTCGCGTAAAACCTCCGCTTATCGTTCGCGTTGTACTGTGCTTCCGCTTCGGCAAGTACCGTTTCGTCGTACTCCCGTTCTTTTCGGCGGTGGATTCGTTTCTCTGCTCTTCGCAACTCACTGCATCGCTCACAGTTTCGGCGCGTACCCTTAACGAGCATACGCTTCCTGGCCTCGTTCTTCTCGTCCGTCACTCGCTGGCACTCCGCATCGAACCACCCTTTGGGTTTGCGTCCTCTGGTCGTGCCGATCACTTCGGTAGCCGTTGTGTTGACGATGCTCTGGAGGGCTCCCCATTGCTCGTCCAGGTTACCCGTAGGCGCGTCCTCGTTGATCCGCTCGTCGAGCTTCTGACTGTACTCTGCAGCAACGTCGCTGCTCGCGAGGCGCTGGACGTTCAACCGCGCTATCCTCGCAGTCCGCGGGGTCAGCACGTTCGACAGCCTAGCTCGGATTTTACACGCTACCAGGAAGTGATCAGAGTCGATGTTCGGTCCTCTGTACGATCGGACGTCCATCACGTCCGAGAAGTGTCGACCATCCACCAAAACGTGATCGATTTGTGTGCACGATTCGCCATTCGGGTGGCGCCAGGTGTGCTTCCGAATGTTCATGCGCGCAAAGAAGGTGCTACAGATAGCCATTCCTCTGGCTGCGGCGAAATTTACCAAACGTAGGCCGTTGTCATTCGTGCGAGGATGAAGGCTCTCCTTGCCGATGACAGGATAGAAGAAGGCTTCCCTTCCGACCTGCGCGTTTGCGTCTCCGATGACTATCTTCACGTCGTGTCTTGGGCACTCTCCATAGGTCTTGTCAAGACGCTCGTAGAAAGCGTCTTTCTCGTCATCGGGCTTGTCGTTCGTCGGAGCGTAGATGTTGATTTTTTGGAAAATACTCATATTAAAAAAACATTTTTTTTTTCGAAAACACTCAAATTTCTAAAATTTGCAATATGGGTATCAAACGAACTCAAATTTTTATGCTTTTTCACTTTATTGAAGTTTTTGTTTGTATAATACTAAAATTTTCAGAAAATACCGTATTATTTCAAAAATGCTTAAATTATTTAAATATGCAAAACGGGTATCAAACGACGCAAAATTTTGTATGATATGGATCATACACAATTTGAATGTATGTATGAAGCATGCAAAATTTCGCCTCGTTTGATACCCATAATGCTATTTTGAAAATTTGAATATTTTCGAAAAAATAAGGTAATTTGTGAAAAATTTTGTACTTAAAAAACTCATATAAATTGAAAAAGCATACACAATTTCAATTCGTTTGATACCAATGTTTCAAATTTTGAAAATATAAGTGTTTTCGAAAAATACGGTATTTTGTGAAAAAATGGTATTTCAAAAAAAACCTCCAATTAATTGAAAAAGCATACAAAATTTTGCTTCGTTTGATACCCATATTGCAAATTATAAAAATTTGAGTATACTTTCATAAAGTGAAAGAAACATACAAAATTTTGCTTCGTTTGATACCCATATTGCAAATAATGAAAATTGAGTTAAAAAAATAACTTCAAATTTTAAAATAATCACCATTCTAGGCTGCATAATAGAAGAACACGTCTTTTTCGAATGCTGAAAAGTGAATGCATTGCGGCCCTCCATTGCGAGATATCATTAAAAAAAATGAAATTTATCAGATTTTTTAATTTTTCTTTTTATACCAAAAACTCAATTTTGAAAAATACGTTCCCTTCGATTTAATTGATTTTGTTTTAGTTGTGAATCAAAAGTGCCATTTTTTTTTATTTAGCAGATTGGACGAACTGTTTTTGGCCAACTCTAGATTTTTATTGGAAAAAAGTAATTTATAGATAGTTTTGGACACATGCAAATTATCCAAATATCTTCTATTTTTAGAAATATTGATATTTTTGTCGTTCCAAGTTTGAGGTGGAATGACTCGTGTTTATAATCATAAAAGTCTTTATTTTTCAATGGGCACTATTTTTATTAAATTCTTGAAAATTAGAATCGCTACTCACATTATTCAACAGGATCGAAAAAAAATACTCTTTTTTAACTTTTTCCAAGTACATAGTCTGCAATGTAAAAAATGGGTCTGTGAATTAAAAAAAATCGAAAATCTGTACCTCGAGAAAAAATCTTAACAATTTTGTGTGTTTGGAACAGTTAAAAGCTACGATTAAAAAATTTCAGAAAAAAAAGTTCAAGGAAAAAAAATCTCGTCGTTTGTGTTAAACTTTTTTATCACTTAAAGTTTGATTTAATAGTGATCTTTTGCGCTAGAGTTCAAGATTGTGCAAAATCTGGTGCCAGAGAAATACATTTTTAAAAAATGTGTGATTTTTGGAAAAAAAGTCCAAAGTATTATCAAGCAAATTTTAAAAATTGTTGTCATGTACATAATCGAATTTGAAATCAAAAATTACTTCACACTTGTTTTGATAAGTTACAGTTAAAATTAATGTATAGTATCTCAGCAACCTGCAGTCCGATCTTTGGTCCGATCAACAAATTCAAATAGACAAAATTGTCCCTAAACTCTAGGGCAAAAGTTTCATTAAATTCAAGAAATACAAAGAAGAGTCTAGTATTCTGATACTTTGTTAGTGAAATTATCTGTAATTTTTTCATTGAACAAGTTGAATATTTAGATCCTTTATTCGTTTGTTTCATTATTTAAACACTTTTGATGGATTCTTGAAATGAAATGAACTAGACAATATACAGCAAATTTTTCAAATTAAAACCCAGTTCAACCATTCCAGACACAGACTCAGTGGCTTTATAATTAGAACCAAATTGGATTCGTTTCCGGTGGCCATCACACTGCCGATGGTGCCACACAAAACTTCGACGAGAATCGTACAAATCGTATCTCGGGCCGCGTGATTGGAGCCAGCCGGATCTGTTCTTCTGGTCTGGTACACCTCCGCAACCAGTACGATCTAATGTCAGAGTCGAATTGTCACATACAATGGGACACTAATCAGGTGGCTTCTGTCGAAGTCGTGACTCGTGAAATTGGAACATGGTGCTGGTTTCTAAATGAATTTTGGAATGATTTTAAATTGTTTAATTTAAATTCGACTTTTTTTTAACAACGTGTAGTCTTCTAGCTGTTCAAACTATTTATAAATACATATTTATAATACTCTACACTTCACTTCAATCCCTTAGGGAAACCCATTTCCACTTATATCACTCTATTTTGGGGTCACGCTTCATGCCCTTTTCGTCCTCACATTTCAAGAGTTGAATAAACTTTGCTCATCCACGCAGCGAAACCAACACCACCTCATTCCAGTTGGACCAACCAACCTCCTTTTTTGGTCCATTGTCAACCTTAATTTCCGAGGCGCGACACGTCGCAAACTTGCCTACAGTCGGGGGCTCGGCTGGCAACCCTTGCCTCAGATCTTTTCATTTCCACATATACAACGGGACAGCAAAAAAAAAAACAGAGCCATTTTAGCAGCTGAACTCGCATCAGTTTTCTACGGAAAGGGGGTTCGCGTCTAGGCTAGAGAGAGTAGCGCCCCGTTTGGTATGCAACCCGCGTAGCACCGAGCTAGACCAGAAAGAGGGAAGGCTTTCAAAGTGCGACAGAAATTTATTTCAGGCTACTGACGACAGGAGGCAGGCGTTTTTGACAACTATCATTTTTATCAAAAAAATTGATCAATTTTATCAATTTTATCATTGTGTTAAACATTTTTTCATGTTTTCATAAATTTTATCATGATTGTATGATTTTTTTTTAATTAAATAAATTTTATCATGATTTTATCAAATATATCATTTATTTTTTTTTGTTTTTATGATTTTATGCTTTTATGATTTGATGATTTTATGATTTTATGATTTTATGATTTTATGATTTTATGATTTTATGATTTTATGATTTTATGATTTTATGATTTTATGATTTTATGATTTTATGATTTTATGATTTTATGATTTTATGATTTTATGATTTTATGATTTTATGATTTTATGATTTTATGATTTTATGATTTTATGATTTTATGATTTTATGATTTTATGATTTTATGATTTTATGATTTTATGATTTTATGATTTTATGATTTTATGATTTTATGATTTTATGATTTTATGATTTTATGATTTTATGATTTTATGATTTTATGATTTTATGATTTTATGATTTAATGATTTTATGATTTTATGATGTTATGATATTATGATTTTATGATGTTATGGTTTTTTGATTCTTTAATTTTTATAATAATAAATATTTGAAATTTCGTATTGTTTGTTTTGGTATTTTTTTACTCTGTTTGTTATGTTATTTGTTTTGTTTGGTTTTAAATTTATTTTTCCAAATTTTCGATCACTCCCTGTTCTTGAAACTGTTCTCTCCACCCTTCCCACCAGGCAAACCGTTCTATTTCATTTACGCTTGCTGGTACATTCATTTATGGAATTTTAAATTTTCTTCCACTCGCCATTGTGTCAACTGCACTCTGCTGCCTACATTCGGGGAGGGGTCGCGGCAAAACTCGCGCAGAAAGCAGCGCCCTCCTACGCCGTCGTGGTGTGTGTTCATTTCGTTTGCGGAACGAGTCGCCAGAGCGCCCCACGACGCCATCTGGCCACGTCCTCCAGAAGAATGTACGTACGCGTGTCTGCAGCTTTTTAGGCGCAAGATTGCCTAGCTGTAGGCGCGATTTTTTTTTTGCTTTCTGGGCTCGCTCAGCCTAGAATGCTCCTAATATTCAATTCGCTGTCACGTGCACACGTGGATCCAAATTGAAAATGACGCATTTTTCGCTTAGCCGAAATTGGAGCCGTGGACGTGGAGAGTTTGTCCCCGAGGGTGATCGTCTGTTTCAATTCTGTCCGGCGTCGTTTTAGTTGTTTATGGGACTTTTTTTTTGGAGGGATGGAAAACACGTTCTGGTGACGAAATCGATTCGCAGTCGATAAAGTGTCCGCTCGACAGATGGCGTTTTCTACCTGTTCGTCCATTTGGTGTCTGGATCGGAATGTTTGCTGACTGTTATGACGAAGGATTGATTGAAATTCTTTCATCAGAAAGGGGTAGAACGATTTCGCTTGGATATTTTAACGAGTTTCCAACATGATCGAAATCTAGAAATTTAACATTCCTCAACGCTTCAAAAGAAGTTCTTAAATTTCTTCAAATCACCATCCTCTCTGGAGCCACCAAAATCCCACCGCAATTTACAATTTTCATCACCATTATCCCTTTCCTGCTTTCAGCAGAAAGTGAAACTGCAATCAAAGTCCTTCTTCATCAACGTTCTGCCCCGACTGTATATCCCTTTGCACTTCCTTTTCCGGTTCATCAACTGGCACCAAACTCTCTCCCAAGCCCTGGCTCCGAGAAGGAGACTTCAAACAATAAGTTTAATAATTGAAACCCCGGTTCCGACCCAGCGTCGTCCTCCACTTTCACGAAATCACATTCTGAGGCCGGCAAGAGCGTTCCAAGTCAACAAATTGTTGAATCACTCTCGACTACAAAAGGCATTTTCGAGAGGAGCTCGGCTTCATCAACCCGAGGCCAGTGAGTTCCAGTAAATTTGTCATGAATGGCCTTTCTCTTGGAAATGTCGAGTCGAAAGTTGCTCCTCGCACGCAGTTACGTCCCACATGTGTGTGTGTGTTCAGGACATTTGGCTGGGCGAGCAGTGGGAGGAACGCCAATCAGTGAATTCCGGGGAAGATTTGGTTTCCAGATTGAGGTTTCGTAATTTTAAAGACAAATCTCAGGGAGTGATGTTTTGTTTGGTATTTCCTTAGAATGATTCATTGTTGGATCGAAAATTTGAACATTTTGGGAATAGCAATGGCTTTTTTAACTGACTTCTGACTTAAGATTTCCACTACAAACTTTGGCTGCTGATTTCTTGCTATGGATTTAGATTTCTGACAGCTGACTTTAAACTTCTAACTTATTCTACTTTGAGCATCTGATTTCTTAGTTTTGAGTTTTGAATTCTAATTTCTGACTTCTGACTTCTGGCTTCTGACTTTTGACTTCTGACTTCTGACTTCTGACTTCTGACTTCTGACTTCTGACTTCTGACTTCTGACTTCTGACTTCTGACTTCTGACTTCTGACTTCTGACTTCTGACTTCTGACTTCTGACTTCTGACTTCTGACTTCAACTCTGACTTTAGCTCTGACTGTAACTCTGTCTACTGACTTCTGACTTCTGACTTCTGACTTCTGACTTCTGACTTCTGACTTCTGACTTCTGACTTCTGACTTCTGACTTCTGACTTCTGACTTCTGACTTCTGACTTCTGACTTCTGACTTCTGACTTCTGACTTCTGACTTCTGACTTCTGACTTCTGACTTCTGACTTCTGACTTCTGACTTCTGACTTCTGACTTCTGACTTCTGACTTCTGACTTCTGACTTCTGACTTCATACTTTTTACCTCTGACTTCTGACCTCTGAACTCTGAACTCTGACTTCTGACTTCTGACTTCTGACTTCTGACTTCTGACTTCTGACTTCTGACTTCTGACTTCTGACTTCTGACTTCTGACTTCTGACTTCTGACTTCTGACTTCTGACTTCTGACTTCATACTTTTTACCTCTGACTTCTGACCTCTGAACTCTGACTTCTGACTTCTGACTTCTGACTTCTGACTTCTGACTTCTGACTTCTGACGTCTGACTTCTGACTTCTATTTTTTAGTGTCTGAATTTTAACTGCTAAGTTTAGAGTTCTGAATTTTGACTTCAGACTGCTGCCTTATGAATTCTGACTACTGGCTCCATCATTTCTCTTCCGTCTTCTGACTTGTCCTTCGAATTCTAATTTTTGACATGTGCCTTCTGATACTTGACACTTGACACTTGACACTTGACACTTGACACTTGACACTTGACACTTGACACTTGACACTTGACACTTGACACTTGACACTTGACACTTGACACTTGACACTTGACACTTGACACTTGACACTTGACACTTGACACTTGACACTTGACACTTGACACTTGACACTTGACACTTGACACTTGACACTTGACACTTGACACTTGACACTTGACACGACTTCTGACTTCCAAAACGAAAAATAAACTGAATAAAACATAAAATCGGAAATTGAAACTTGTTTTGAAACTTGGTATTTGCACAAATTCCACGAATTCATATGGAAAATTTCTCCAACTTCAAACTTGTTCCGTCCACAAAACACGCAAATTACACTCCACAATCTCTGCCCGGAACTCATCTCAATTTTCACCAGAATCCTCAACCATGTCCACCCACCCAACCGGTCTCATCGCCGAAAGGGGTCGCTTTTCAACCAATTTTCACCACCCACAAAAAAATTCCAATCCCAACCGAGACAAGAATTTCGATTAAAGGCCACTCCACGAACCTAGACAAAGCGGGGTTCGACTTTGGTCTCGACTTCCGTGATCCGACGACGACGGATGGTCCAGACAGCGTGCGGTCCCATCTGGCGCCGTCCAAACCAGCCGAAACCTGCCCGGCAAGAGGGAAAATCTTGAACCTTGTTGATCTATTTATGACCCGCTCTCCTTGACCCTGGCTTTTCGGATCCGTTCGTTCCGAGTCGCATTGAAAATGGCTTTTTGTGGTGGCTCCAGGGAGTGATTCTGAGCTTTGGAGGGACGGGGGGAGGGGCGGTCGAGTTGGACAATACATGATAGATGAACCGACCAGATGGAAAAGATGCTTGCCGTGGTGCAATGGTTTCATGGAGCAGCAGCTTTTGGCTTCCTGGTGTGTGAATGGAGATGGTGATGGTGGTAACGAGGTTCGGGGAACTCAGGGTATCAGAAATTGCCAGATGAACCACGATGAATGGGAATTTTGTCATCCCAAGGTGGTGCATGCTTCCTTTATTTCCAATATATGAGCAACGGTGAGCTTGATTTTTCTATTTGAAAAATGAACTTTAATGCAATTTTCTTAAATATTTTTCAAATCAAAATCAAATTATTCGCTCTACAGCATTGCCTTGGCGTTCTCGATTGTCAGACAACTCTCGTCTCGAAAAATGCCACCGCGGCCGTCTGGAATCAAACCCAAGCCGATTGGGTGAGAGGCAACCACGCTTACCCCTATACCATGGTCCCCGAATAAATATTTTTATCGGATGGAAATTCGGGCGGTATTTTCAAAATTTGTAAAAAGATTAAAATGTCTTAACTTAATCTAAACTGTAGGAACAGTTGTGCTACATACTATTCTTAATTGGTGACAAACTTTTGTTTAACGACTCATCTTTATTTATTTTTTTTAAATTTGGATGGAACCTTGTTGTTTTTTTATTTTTTTTCGCCCATGCAAGGATTTTAAAATTTTAAACTTTTTTACCACATCTTTGAAATGTTCAAAATAAGTGTTTCAGCCCATTAAAAAAGTTACTGTTGATTAAAAAACTAGAAATTAATTTTATGGAAAAGAGTAGACAATTTTACAAAACCTTATTTTTTACATTCAAAATCGAGATATCTCGAGTTGAAAAGTATGGGCTTACTGAATGACAATAAGAAAACTAATTCAAAAAAAGGCCATTATAGCTTTGCAAAAATCATTACATTTTTCGAATAAAAAATGTGTGAGGTCATTTATGATTGCAAATTTTATTTTGAATCAAAAAATGACCCAATTTGACGGTTTTTAGGGGAAATATACCCACTTTAATCACTCTAAGCCGTTTGACCAATTCTTATCACTTTTGCCGTTTTCCGCTATTTAGTCAACATTTTCAGATGTATGAACAATGAAGAGTTGCTTGCTCATTTTTATTTGAGCTTTTTATTAGTTTGGAACAGTCAAAAATACTTTATGAAAGCTGTAATTCATGATCAAAGTGCTGATAGGCAGATTATAGAAATTGGTTGAGAAATGGTATATTTCCCTTATGTATTTGAAAAAAATATGCTATTTTGAGATAATTTCAGTAAGATTTTATATCGTTTGATTCCTGTAAAATAAAAAGTTTCAATAAAAAAACATTTTTCCGCATATCCGTCTAAAGTAACTAAAGTATTTCGTGAAAACTCAGTAAGTAAGTAAAGTAAATCTTTCCCAGTTCCTGAGGGGAACACCCTTGAAGAGTATCGGGGCCGGCATTTACAAAGCGGATTCAGTGGCAGTTTTCATTCTCAACTTAATGTTAACATGTTATGGTTAATGTTAACATTCCATAGGTCGCCTTCCTAAGGTGTCGTGATAAGGTCCAGTTTGTGACGATACACTACCTTCCCTTTACTAAGCAATCGAATCCAGAAGAGAAACGATCACCAGTTGTGTTGGTCCGAGCCGGGATTTGAACCCCGATCTACCGATTACTAGGCGGGAGCGTTACCACTAGGCTAGAAAACTCAGTAGTTTACACTAACAACTTCAATGCAGTGAAAATCTATACAAAATATCGCGTCGATTGTTATGCGTATGACAATATATGAAAATGCTAGTATTTCCAATAAATACGCGTCGTTTGAAACCTAGATTGCAATTAATAAAAATCAGTATTTAAAAAAAACTTATTCTGTTATTCTGTGTATTTTTTTTAGCATTTATAGGGGAGAGTGGGCGGACTCGATCTCTTTTTGATTAAAATGATCAAAAAGTTCGTTTTAAAACACTTTGAATATAAATGAAATATCCATGTTCAGTTCTGCAAAGAGTTATTTTCGTCATATTTTTCCTGAAAACTTAATTTATTGGAATAACCAGAGCTGAAAATGTCAGAGGTCCTGACGCGAAAATCGGCGACGCATACACGTTTTTTTCAGATCCATTCACTGATCCGCAAAACCGTGACATAAACAAACCCGACTCAGTCGTGAGTGCCCTAGCTCACTGTGCAGCTGCTATGCGAGGCAGTAGTCGACCAACGCTCATTCGACGTTGCACGCACACACATAAAGAAACAAGTTTTTACACAAAAAGTTGGTATTTATGCGTAGAAATGTATTTTTGAATATAAGTTATGGTTGTTTTAAGTGTTTTGCACAGTCTAAAATTATTCAATTGTTTAAAAATAGTCAAAATAGTGTTTAGAGAGGATTTTACGAGTCAGTCATACGACACGAATTGAGTGAGTGTAGCTCAATTTTTCACGTCTCTCATTCTCCAGCAGCCGACCGGCACGAGTCAGGCGGCAGTGGTTGAACGGACACAGTAGGCTTACAGTCAGATGCTAGCAGTGAACTGACATTTTGGTTTGCTTCATGTGTACGCTGGGTTGGAAACATTTTGCAGGCCTGGGAATAACAATTAGACTTCCATTATATTTTGAAGATAGTTTTCTAGAATAAATTTGATGTTTCAAACTCGGTTTATTGCAGATAAAAATACCTAAGCTTTAAATAGTAGTTTATCCCACAAGTTGCAAAAAGAGGATTTTTTCAGCACGAGCCGAACATTTATCCAACGAGGTTCACCGAGTTGAATAAATACGATGGGTACTGAAAAAATCAAGTTTTGCAGCAAGTTCCATACAACATTTTTTGCACTTCAGAAAAACACTTATTAAGTGAGATTATAAGAAAAATGTTCATGTATTTTGTCAATAAATCGTTTAAATCAAAAAAAAATGTTGAAAAGTAATACTTTTAAAAACAAGTGCAGAAAAGTTTAACTTTTCAGCACCCATTTCAGTGCTGAAAAGTAGAATGACAAGAAATATAAGTAGTTTCATTACGGAATTGCAAAAATATTATTCAAAGGTCAGCCTTTCAGAATCATTTTATTTTTTCCAAGTCTTGTGAAATTTCCATGAAATTTGATGATTTAATTGGATTGTCCCCGCGAAACTGGAAATTTCCAGCTTGAAAAACCACTTAGCTTGGATGCTTAATATAGAATGCCGAATAAATTTCGACCAATTTTTGACACAGCTCAAGTGAAGGCTTTTTTGTCATTTACAGTCGACCCTCTGGCTTTCGATCTTCTCGGTATCAATATTGCTCCATCTACCGATGAATTCTTCAGTCCCTTCAAACTGCTTACCTATTCTCTTTATTCCTCGATATTTTCTCTTGCTTGAAGAATATCTTTCTCGACGGTCCCTTGGATTCTGTTTGCTTTAAGAATCTCTTCCGGTTGTCCATATGGGCAATATACCCTTTCTAATCAAACACCTATCTTCGTCATATGGAGAGTTTGATGCTCGATTAAAGCTCCAAAAATACTATTTAGGCTATAAACATACCAGCAACAGCACTGCCTCGAGTAAGCTTGCAAATTTACGCCATTTACTGACCAAAAAGATCAAATTTATTGCACTTTTGATCATAATCATTGATGGCACACATATCCACACGCAAGATCAGAGGTTAACTGCTTAACGAAAGTCGCCATCAAAATCTTTTCACTTGCGCTAACGATTTCAAAGCGCTTAAGATTTAAAATTGCTTCCAACTACCGGCAACATGTTTTTTTGCACATTAGTTAGTCACTCACTTGAAAAATAATCCCGAAAGCAAGCAGTGTCTTGCGAACCTTCGTGGTGAACGGACACTAGAGCTGCGGTATTTTTTACTACCTAAGCTCAGAGTTATTTCAAAACAAAATTCACAGTCTTTCTAAAGACTACCTGAGTTATTTTCCAAAATTCTAAACAGTCTTTTCAAGACTAACCCCGCCTGAAATTTTGTTGTATTTTACAAACGAAGCCATCTTTTTAAGAGAACTTTGCTTGCAAAATGCGTCAAAACAAAGGTAAACGCAAATCTTCTGAAGATTTGGTCGTTACGTCGGTGAAGCGTTTGAACGCTAAACCGGCTAACGGAAACAGAAAAAGAAAACAGCCTCTTCTGAGGTCTGATTCTGATTCTGAATGTGAGGTCAATCCTCCAATTCCATTGGCAAACAGTTTCGGTGTTTTATCCGAAACTGATGACAAGGAACCTTTTCCTCGTACTGAGCCTTCTGCCGTCGAAAAACGAGTAAAGGCACCGCCAATTGTTGTGACTTCCGTCTCCGATTTGGCCAGCTTTCGAACGCAACTGAAGAATTGCAAGGAAACTTGCAATTTGAAAGTTTCGTTCCAGCTTGGTCGAAGAGGAGAATGTCGCTTGTTGACGGAATCTTTACAAGATCACCAAACTTTTGTTGGTTATTTGAAAAACCACAAACACAATTTCTACACGTATGAGACCAAGAATGCTCGTCCATTCAAGGCGGTCCTGAAAGGTCTCTCCAACGACTTGTCGGTGGATGAGATCAAAAACGAACTTAAGGTGTTGCTTGGCTTTGCCCCATCCCAAGTAATACCAATGAAGAAAAAATCAAACGGGAATATTTCTCGCTTTGGTTTGACTTCACAATTTTATCTGATTCATTTCAACAGAAATGAAATCAACAATTTGAAACTTTTGGACAAAGTTCAGTTTTTGTTCCATGTACGGGTAAAGTGGGAGCATTTTAAGAAACATGGCGGTAATGGCCAGAATCTGACCCAGTGCCGGCGTTGCCAGGCATTCGGTCACGGTACTGATCATTGCGCCATGGTTCCAAAATGCATGGTTTGCGGGGATTCTTCTCACGACAAGGACAATTGTCCCGTGAAAGAAGTCACCCAATTTAAATGTGCAAATTGTGGTGGAAATCACAAATCAAATTTCTGGGATTGCCCCATCAGAAAAAGGTTTTGGATTCTCGTGCTAAGCATCAGCCGAAATCCAAACCGAAATTTTCTCAAAGTCAGGTTGTACCTGCATCTTTAAATCAAACGTTCGTGCTGTCTCACTCGAACAATGCTAGAAATACCCCTACCGTGGAAAAGTTAGGTAACAACAATGGCATTTCTTATGCTAACGTCGTTTCGGGTTCATCCACGAATTTTAAATCCTCTACCAATCTTTCTGAAATTGGGCAGGTACCTCAAATCTCATTTGAAAATTTTTCTGCTGGCAACGCTTTGGGATCTTCTGATCTCGGCGATGTTACGTTTGAAAAAATGACTTTTTTGCAAAACTCACTGTTTGGTTTGATTCAAACAATGAGTAATGCTACATCCATGATGGAAGCAATCCAGATTGGATTAAAATTTGCGAATGATGTTGTTCTTACCCTGAAGTTTAATCATGGATCTAAGTAATTCCATCAATATTATGAATTTTAATGCTCGCTCTTTAAAAGCGAAAGAAAATGAATTTTTCAACTTTTACGAGTTCATAACGTGCATGTTGCTGTTATAACCGAAACATTTTAAAAACTGGCACTTATTTGAAAAGTGATCCAGATTATAAAGTTATAACTAATAACCGAATGAATCGAAATGGCGGTGGAGTTGCAATAGTTATCCACCGTAGTATGACTTATAGCACGTTACGTGACTTTAAGTTAAAAGTTATTGAAAGTTTGGGCATTGAACTTGAAACTTCTTTTGGGAAAATTATGATTGCAGCTGCATATTTGCCATTCCAATGCACTGGGGAAAATAAAAATTATTTCAAAGGGGATTTGAATAAACTTACTCGGCATAGATCTCGATTTTTGATCATCGGTGATTTTAATGCCAAACACCAATCTTGGAATAATTCAAAAGTAAATTCCAATGGTAAAATTCTGTTCAGAGATTGCACTTCTGGTCTTTATTCGGTTTTATATCCGAATGGGCCAACTTGCTTTTCTTCTGTTAGAAATCCATCAACAATTGATTTGGTGTTGACAAATCAAAGTCAGTATTGTGGTCCTTTAGTGACTCATGCTGATTTTGATTCTGATCATCTTCCAGTAACTTTTTCACTTTCTCATGAAGCAGTTACCAGACCCAATAGTTCTGTGTTTAATTACCACAAAGCTAATTGGGACAGGTATCAGCATCATATTGAGAATAATTTAAATCATGATTTTGTTTTAGAAACCAAAGCTGATATTGATTCAGCCTTGGAATCTTTAACTAATGCAATTTTGGATGCTAGGAATATTGCTATTCCTAAAGTCCAAGTCAAATTTGATTCTCCCATTATTGATGACGATCTTCAGCTTCTGATTCGTCTGAAAAATGTTCGCCGAAGACAGTATCAACGTTCTCGTGATCCTGCACTGAAGCGAATTCAAAAGATTTGCAAAAGGTTATTGACCACAGATTCACTCTCCTGCGAAATGAAAAGTTCGCAAGAGATGTCGAACAAATTAAACCTTATTCCAAACCTTTTTGGAAACTTTCAAAGGTTCTTAAGAAACCTCAAAACCCATCCCTTCTTTAAAAGATGGTGATAATATTCTATTAACTAATGGGGAAAAGCTCAAAAACTTGCTCAGCAGTTTGAGAGTGCTCATAATTTCAACTTGAATGTTTTGAGTCCTATTGAAAATCAAATTTCAATAGAATTTCAGAATATTGTTGAACAAGAATTTTCATCAGATGAAGTTTTTAATACGGATCTGAATGAAATAAAATCTATTATCAAAAATTTAAAAATATGAAAGCCCCTGGTGAGGATGGCATTTTTACATTTTAATTAAAAATTACCAGAAGCAACTTTAAGTTGCTTGGTCAAAATTTTCAACAAATGTTTTGATTTGGCATATTTTCCCAGTAGTTGGAAAAATGCCAAAGTAATTCCGATTTTGAAACCGGATAAAAATCCTGCTGAAGCCTCAAGCTATCGGCCCATTAGTTTGCTTTCATCTATTAGTAAATTATTCGAAAGAATAATTCTTAATAGAATGATGACGCACATTAATGAAAATTCAATTTTCGCTGATGAGCAGTTTGGATTTCGCCTTGGGCATTCAACTACTCATCAGTTGTTGAGAGTTTCAAATTTAATTCGAAGCAACAAATCTGAGGGCTATTCTACTGGCGCTGCTCTTCTAGACATAGAAAAAGCATTTGACAGTGTTTGGCATAAAGGTTTGATTGCGAAATTGAAAAGGTTTAATTTTCCGATTTATATCGTGAAAATTATTCAAAATTATTTGACGGATCGTACTCTGCAGGTATGTTATCAGAATAGCAAATCTGATCAACTACCTGTACGTGCTGGCGTCCCTCAAGGAAGCATTTTGGGTCCAATTTTATACAATATTTTTACTTCTGACTTGCCTGATTTGCCCCCAGGATGTCAGAAATCACTTTTTGCTGATGACACAAGCATCTCCGCCAAAGGCAGAAGCCTTCGTGTCATCACAAGAAGATTACAAAAAAGCTTGGATATTTTCAATTCTTATTTGAAAGAATGGAAAATTACTCCAAATGCTGCAAAACTCAACTTATTATTTTCCCTCACAAACCAAGGGCTGATTTTCTTAAACCAAAAGTCATCACATTATAAAGATGAATGAGGTAAATTTAAAGTGGGAGGATCAAGTGAAATATCTTGGACTTGGTTTTGACAAAACCTTACTTACAAGGATCACATTGAAAGTATCCAGGTTAAATGTAACAAATATATTAAATGTTTGTATCCACTTATAAACAGGAATTCTAGACTTTGTCTCAAGAATAAACTGTTAATTTATAAACAAATTTTCAGACCTGCCATGCTTTATGCTGTGCCGATCTGGACAAGCTGTTGCTTAACCAGGAAGAAAAAACTTCAGAGGATTCAGAACAAAATTCTGAAAATGATTCTGAAACTTCCTCCCTGGTTCAGCACCAGTGAACTTCATCAATTAGCCGAAGTTGACACTTTGGATGTTATGTCCAATAAGATAATTGATGCATTTCGACAAAAATCATTGCAGTCTTCAGCTGCATTGATCCGCTCTTTATATAGTTTATAAGTTAGTTTTAAGGTATCCCTTTTCCCTTTTGTACATGTAGGACCTCCTACATTTGAAATCACTGAATAGCGAAAGCTACAATATTTCATGAATAAATGAAAGTTGCTAGTATTTAAAATTAAGGTGAAAAGTAATCGTTTGTGATTGGACACTCAATAATATTTTAACTGAATGAAAGTACATGGAAAAGAAATTTGAATAAATATAAATTAAAAAAAAAAAAATCCCGAAAGCAAGCACCATCAAAAAAACAAACGCGCTAAGTCTTCTGACATTTGAATTTTGAATACCCATTCCAATCGAAGGCTGAAGAAAACCGTGCGTGAAGTGAAGGCAAATAAAGAACAAAGGGTGGCCATCAACACCACCAACATGCTGGTGCAGCGCCTGTTGGAGTGAGCCAGTGATGCCAGGAAACTTTCTCTATGAATGCTACTTTTCGTGAGTTTTCGCTTAAAATTTCATCAATTTTGGCAGCAGAACTAAGCTGAAAATAGAAAAATTGGCATGATCCAATGCACTCGACTGATTAGAATGCATTTTTGAAATATTTTTTTTGAATACTTGTAAAAGAAATAGAATAACTTTTAACAAAAGTGAAAATAAACAGAAATGTTCGCAAAAAGTTGCTCTACTCGTTGGTGTACTTGGTTTTAGTGAATTTCAAGGAACAATCCAGATTATCCAGCATCATTTAAACACGACCGCTTATTAGGCTTAAAATGGGCATATTTCCCCTGGTTTCATTTTCTCATGGCTTGCATAGGCATTTTTTTTTTGCGAAACGAAGCTATGAAAGGTGTTTGTTTTTTGTTTGCTGGACGTTGCCATGATTCTCTCCCGTAGCTGGGTATCAAGAAAAACATATTTTTAATCGAGTCTTCAGCATGGTGCACTTCTGTAAACTGATGGTTCTCTTCCTCGCCGGTCCCTTAGATATTGACATTGTATCCATAAAAAAAGATTTATCTTAAAATGTTTTTTTTGTGCAATACTATTTTTTGTAAACAGCTCATGTTTAAATTTTTAAAGTGGTTACTTTTTTTCCGGAATGTTCTGAACAATAGGGGAAAGTGGGGCAAGTGTAACAAGCTAAGGAAATGCTCGTTATAACCTATCAAAAACTTAAAAAATCTGTCGGATTTTTTAATAATCATCTTATTCCAAGACTTTGATAGAATGAGTTTTTAAAAAAATCATTTTTTTATGTAAAAAAATGATTTTAAAAATTTTGATTTTCCGTACGTTCTACTCAACTAGTGGGGCAAGATGAACAACCCGTTGGGGCAAGAGGAACAATGCATGAAACAACATGTTAATTTGCTAACAATTGAACTGTTATCACTTAGATACATCAGATTAGACTGTATTTGAAACGCTTCTTGAATTTTTCGATTAAAAAATAATATTTTGCTAAAAATTAGATTGTTTTAACGAACAAAACAAATTATTGCTTTGATGAAAAAAAGGAAACTTTCATGATATCACTTTATTTTGCATTGACAATTTTTTTACAGTTGTTTATCAGTTTTTAAGGACTTTTATGCATTTATTTCTCAATAAAATATGTTGTTGCAGTGATTCGTATTTTTTCCATACTAAAAATCCATATGGTACACTTGCCCCACCTGAACATGATTTTTTAAAAGCTCTCAACAAAAATAACCAGAAGTTAAATCATACTTTATAATAGGTGGCAGTCATTAGTAGGCATACTACTGATCTAGGAAAAATAGCAGTTTGATAAAATGAGCCTTAAAACGAACCCTAAGCCTTATTTTGTACTTTCCAAATATTATAATAAAACAAAGGTTTTGAAAAAAACTTCATTAAATCTTATGTCCCGTGGCGTTTACTTCGTTTTGGTAGTTATGTGTTAGTAGAATAGAATCAGTTGATTGCAATGCTAGCAACAATTCCTCATACTGGAAATAATCAAAATTGTAAAAATTACGGCCGTACGAGCGATTGTTCCTCTTGCCCCATATGGTCGTCTTGCCCCATCTTCCCCTAACTACAACTTTAACAAAGACACCAAATCGACCAGAAATCCGTTCCCAGTATTCATTTTTGAATATTTCAACAGCCTTTTCGTATGGACGGCTGCCATTACAGAAAAAGTCATGGAAATAGTGTGCAAAGTTTCACTAGAATAGAAAAAATAAAAATAAATCATTTATAAGACAATTGATTCTGTATAAATATTGAATTTGTTGAATAAATGTTAATGCTTTTCTTGCTATACCCCACTGCGCACCAAAAGTAATGCAACACATGTGGCGCCCCCCGTACGAAACTGGCTGGTTGTGACTTGTTTCCATTTGTAGTGATGTTTGAACTGTGTACTTCGTAGTTTAGAAACAACCATTCGAGTTAGTGGATGAGTGGTGCTGGTTGTAGAGTTCTGACATGACATACGACCATTTTCCCCCATCATTGTTGGCGAATCAACCCCGAGCACTAGTATGTCTGAGACCTGTGCTGCCGTTTTACGGCGATATGATGTATACGCCATTTTGGACATTTTCAATTTTATTGTACAGTCTGATAAATAATCTTAAAAGCTACCTCCTGACGAAAGAATTTTTCAAATAACTGCTCTGGGGCCCATTTTATTAAGCAAACAAACAATGATGTATACGCCAATTTTACTCACCATGATGTATGTATACATTGAGAATTGATAGAAGTCAAATTTAATACTGTTTGAATGTTGAATTGTTGGACCAAATCAAGACTGGGCAATATTTCATTACATTATTTCGAATTAATTATTAAGGGGACGTCCATTAGGCGTCATCCATAAAGTACGTCACGTTCTGAGGAAAGATGGGGTTTTGAGCAAACGTGACATTGCGTGTTAAAAGCTTAGGGAAATCGTGACAAAGGGGGGTGGAGTAAATTTCGGCTGACGTATTAAATGTGACGTACTTAATGGATGACCCTTATCTACATCCACGTAGACACTTTTTTGAAAATTCTAGACCCACCCACCTCCCTTGCGGACAATTGTTCATGCAAAAAATGTGTTTATGTAGCGTAGACAATCACTAAGGGAGCGTTCTTTTATTACGTAACACGAAAAATCGGATTTTTAGACCCCTTCCCCAAAATTTCCATACAAATTTAAAAAAAAATGTATGGATCGTAACACGACCTCCAACCCCCCCCCCCCCCCTCCAGCTGAGTTACGTAATAAAAGAACGCTCCCTAATACCCTCCCCCCCTTATAGTATCCACGTGGACAATTCATTAAGGGATCCGCTCAGCTGTCAAAATAGCTGGCACAAAAAATATAGCCAGCTTTGATCGAGCAATGTATACATACATCACTGGGAAGGAAAAGTAGTGATTTTTTATTGCTATTTTTACGGCCAAATGATGTTTGTGGTTTAAAATCGTAGAGAATAGGAAAAAACAAGAAATTTTGTAGGGGCCACATTTTTATTGTACTTTTTAACAGTTTCTACAGAGCAGACCTTAAATTAGTCATTTAAAATTGAAAATATGAACAAAAACAGAAAATCGTGTCTACAGCAAAATCACCTCAATGGCGTATACATCATATCGCCGTAAAACGGCAGTGTGTTGACCATATCCCAGACAGTGCTAACTAGATTCAGCTTACGGAACAGTGCTGCCAGTTTGTCTGTCAGTCAGTCAGTCAGCTGGTCATCCGGACGGTCGGTGGCCTACTATGTTGCTCCACCAAGATCGGCTTAAACCATACTCTCATCTGATTACCAGCTCGGCCGGCCACCACAATTGAATCAGCCATTGTGGGGCTGGAAATGTTGATTTATTTGCACTATCGGGTTCCGTGGGGCTCCGAACTTATCCCGGAACGGTTGAAGGGAAACTGCGAACCGTTTTCCGGAAAATCGTGAAACGGAATGACAAATTGGGTCGAAAATGCGCCGTCGTCTTGTCGAGCTATGTGTCCACCGTCGTCAATGCCGGATCCGGCTTTGGGAGGCTTTGTTCCGGAGTACAACGCAAGGATGTAGGTTATCAGGAGCTGTCGTCGTTTCGGAACCGGTTGAAAATGGTTTCCGGATGTACCTGATGATGTTTGTGCTAGTTGTTTCGAAATGCTGATTGATGTGTGGTAAATCTGCAGTTTGTTTTGTAAATTTTATCGCCAACAATAACAATAACCGAAAAGTACTTTTCAGTACTGTTATTTTTCCTAACCTTGTCATCAATTCTAGGACAGAAACCGCAATGATTGATGATAATCTACCATTTGATATTCTCTGTGAAACGCGTTTCGCCATCCATGGCTTCTAACTTCCAGTAGATGTGCCATTTTCCGGTCTTTTGCTATTGTTTCAATAATCATCAACCTGGCTCCCGCGAGGTTCTTGCGCAAAATAATCCAAAATCCTATTCCATCTCCAGTCTTCCCCCAAAATGACAAAACCGCAGAACACATCCAACAAGTCCTGTTCCAGAACAATCGCTCGCGAGAGGCCGTTTAATTCATCACCAAGCTTCAGGGCTTCCCCCCTACAGAACCGACTGACAACCTGTGCGCCGAGAAGTGATGGCTCATAATCAACATAATTACGGGATCACGATTGTTGCGCGGGCCCTAAACCAGAGGGGGAAGCACTTTGTTGGCAATTCACCCCCGCGAGGAACGCGTCAATGGTGGTGGGACTTTGAGAGCGAGCCAGCGAGCTCTTCAGCATTATCACTTTGATTAATGTACTACTTTATGGCCTGTCGGTTCCTGTCGTCGTCGTCGGTGCAAACCCTTGATTCTGCTTGGGTCCTCCACGTCTACCCATGGTACTGGTACGATGACATGGTGTCGATTTACGATGAAGTTGTAAAATATTTTGAAATTTTGAACGCTTAAAAAATTATTAACAAACTTAAAAGTTATCAAGTTCTCAGAGTGTCTAAACGGTTTCTATCAAAGTCGATTTTTTAACAATATAAAAGGGTTTTTTCATCCTCAAATAAAAAAAATCTTTTTAACAATAATCAGTTCTCGTTGGGCATTGCTGAAGAAACGGTTTTTTGTTTGCCTTATCAATTTTGTTCCAAAAACCAAAATTACTAAATCTAGCCCAAAGTTTTTGTATAATCTCTGCAATCAAAATTCATTCATTTATTAATTAAAAAAAAAAGATGTCATGCTATATATTATTAGAAAGGTATTTGAAAGACCTTTGCAACGCATTAAAAAGATTGAAGATCTGACAACCCCATCAAAAGTTATGAGCACTTAAGTGTTATTTATAGACTTTTTAAAAGCCGGATCTCAAATATCTTGATGAAAAAGTTGTCCGGATCTATCATGCGACCCATCGTTGGATAGGTAATCAAAAGACCTTTCCAACAAGCCCAAAAGATTGAAGATCTGACAACTCTATCAAAAGTTATAAGTACTTTAGTGTTTTTGATACACTTTTTTGAGGCTGGATCTCAGATAATTTGATAAAAAATAAGTGTTATTTAAACACTTTTTTGAAGATGTGTAGTGTCTTTACTTTATGAATGTGAGGAAGGCACCAACCACCTAAAGGTGGATTAAGTAACGTTTTATAAATTGAACCGTTTTCAAGTAATAGGCATTTACAAGTAGATTTTATTTAGAAATGAGCAATTCTTTTGCAACTTAGGTCGTTGCAAATGTTTTTCAAAGTTTCTGTTTAAGTTTTTTTAATGAAAAAAAAACGATTCAATATTTGAATATTGAGCCATTCTCTGAGATTAAGTTCATTCGATTTTTTTGAAGTTTTAATCCGGCTGAAACGGTTTTGGAAAACAATATTTTAAAATTTTTTAATCAAGACTAACATTTCAAAAGTGCCAAATATTAAATGTGTGGCCCTTTTAAAATGTATGTCTTCATTTCAAAATATAGAAAATATTGTTTTCGAAGAGATCGGAAAATTTCACGATTTTTCCAAATTTTAACATTGTAAATCGGACCGTTAGCTGCTGAGATATCGACATTAAGAAATGGTGGGTTGTTTGGGTGAGACTTAGAAACCATAAATTTTTCTTTTTTTAATGGCAATATCGCAGAAACTAAGGGTCGTATCAACAAATTTCAAATGTGCAAAATATGGAGAATTGTTTCAACTTTTCCAACAATATTTTCTCAAAAGTGGGCAAACTTGTGCACAATTTTAAAAAAAAATAATTACTGCGACTTTTTTGAAAAAGTTACCTAAAAATGGCCATACCGTAAACCGGGGTGACATTGATAGGATTTCAATTTGTTTTTGGAATATTTTCCAACAGTTATGGTTTTTCTCAAGATTATTATTTTTAAAACATGTACTGGGGTAGGCCACACAAAGTCCATGCACCTTTTTGGAAAAAAAGTTTTTTCAATAGTGTTTAGAAAAATAGTTACGTTAAAAATTCTTAAATTAAATTCCGGGGTGACTTTGATAGTCATAGTGTTTCTTGTTAAAATCATATTTTAGATGTTCAAACTTTATTTGTTCGTTACTTAAGTAGCTGATAAAGTTTTTAAGAAAAAAAATCAATGTTTGTATTTAGTTAACTAAGTTTATAAGCTTTTTAACAAAATACAAACAAATTTTAGGTAAAATTGTTAAAATGTTGGAATTTTGCCTGAAATTTGTTAAAACTAGTTTTGTTTAAGAAATTATCGATTTATATTGGATTTAAAACTGAATTCAAAGCACAAATCACAAATTTTCACATTTTACATGAAATTTGTTCAACTAAAATTGCCTATAAATTTGGAGATTTTTTTAAATTGTGTTTCAAAAACACATGTTATTTATTATCTACAAACTTATTTTACCTTCTCCTAGTAGAAAATTGTCCAAAGAATCCGAAAATGCATTCCGTTTTCCGATTCAAAATCGTGTTCATTGAAAAAATCATGACACTTTGAGAAGTTAAAAATAATGACTTTCATCGACATTTTCTTAACTATAGTAAACTAACTTTTTAAACTTTTCAAAATTTCATGAAAAGTTCTTTTTGAGGTACTTTGAACACTTTTCTACCACGGTCAGTATGATTCTAAACAATTCCGTACGTATCTTAATTGTACTCTTCATTTTGCGGAAAAATCTCAAACCTATCAAAGTCACCCCGGCTATCAAAGTCACTCCGTTTTACGGTAACTTGAAAATGGTGAACTTTATCAAAACTTCACTAAAGTACTTTTTGATTTCAAATTCGATTTTACATCGAAAAATATATTGAAAAACTTTTGCGACCATTTTTTCGAATTTTTAAAAAAATTGTATTGATTCAAAAAATCATAACTCGGTCAATGATTTTTTGCCCATTCTGGAAATTTCAGAAAAGGAGTTCAATTAGTTGGGTGGTGACGCGCGGTCAATTATGTGGCATTGTGTGTGAAAAGAAAAGAATTTTATTTCGTGTTTCATCCTGATTGGCTTGTTCAAGTCCTTCCTACATCATCGTTGATCGGGAGGCACGACGTCGTGTGAATTGCTGCATTAAAATAAGTTTAAGTGTTACTGTAAATGACTGTAAAAAAGTCCTTCCTATATCATCAATGTCGTCTGGGTAATCGTGATGAAAAATTACATTTATTCAGTATTTCAATACCTGTGCGCGAGTGTTTTGGTGTGCTAATTAGAAAGACCTTCCCATAGCATCGTTGCTCGGAAGGCTCGCCGACGGGTTTGTTATGAAAGTCCTCCCTATAGCATCGTAGCTCGGGAGGCATCGAAAAGCCAATACCTTATCCTACTAACCCAAAAAAAAAAATAATAATCACGTGATGCTTGAAGGAGATGCTGTGGATTCAACGGTCTCAAGCGGTATCAACAAGTATATAGCGAAAAACTATGTGCTTGATGAGTCTGCAACTTCAACTATCGGACTAACATTCCTCCCTTTCGTTGAACTGCAGGCTTCTTGGGAGGGCGCCCGTATTGACTAATAAAGTAGAGATCTTCAGAGGTTAAACAGTGAACGGATGGTTGGCTCCCACTGATCATTTTTGATTCATTGTTTAACTTCAGCTGATCTGTCAATAACGGAGTAGCAGCTCATTGGCAGTCAACCATGCTCATGCTCATGCTTATGCTGCTCATTCTGGAAATTTCAGAAAAGTTGGCATTTGATGTCCTTAAAAAACCCAAACATGCTAAAAATGATTCTTTACGCAGAGGAATGCATTTTCAATTCATATGTGCTAAAAGCGCTTGAATTTTCATTGACATTTAGAAGTTTTTTGAAAAAAATTAGACAAAAATTATGAATAATATTTGTACCAGCCTGAAATTTAATAACTGCTGAAATATATTATTTCCGTTGCAATTAAAACTGTAGATTTGTAATCAATTATTATTTCGAAATTCAAAGGTTTGAGTCAACACCATGCTTTCGCGCGGTAGATTCCACCGGCTTCGCCTGTTCGCGGAGATGATGAATAGCTCGTCGGTACCCGTCATGGTATCCTGTTCGTAGTCGGAAGTCCTTGGCCGGGGATAACGCACGAGAGTAGAGAAACAGCAGCAGCAGCGGTTTAATGGATGTAATTAAGCTATCAACCGATAACAAGGACAATGAATGTGCGTGGAGAGCAACTTCTCTCTGTGTGAAGCTGTTTATTGCTCGATGTCACTGCCGTGGGGTTGGGTAAGGCTTTGAAAGCCACTACAAGGCATGGGAGGTTTGCCGTGCGTTGCCATTGGCGAAATTTGATTGTTCGACTTCAAATGGAATGATGCGTACGGTAGAGCGGCTCCGCAACCCCCGAGTTTAATTGCGAATGGTTCATTGTTTACGATTGTCGGGGTCGAGCCTTTATAGGAGCTTGACGACTTGTTCTTAATCGGTGGAGACTGAAATACAGAGCGACTCCACGGAGGCGTATAATTCTTATTTGAAAATTTGAAGACTCTATAAAACAATAATAACATGGTGTTTCCTCAATTTCCATCCCTTTACAGATTGCAACGGAGTCAAAATCACCCGCCTCTCCGTGCCACGAGCCTACGTCCTGACGAATTACCACCGTGAGCACAGTGTTGCCAGCAATGAACTGTACGGCGATGGTCGGGGCCGCGCCCTGTACGGCCGGTACGGAGAATCCCCGGACGAAGACGAAGACCCCCAGCAGCAGCCGGTAAGATCGGCTTCAACCTCCGCTTCCGGTGGTCACTCCGGCGAGCACCTGGTCATGGACTGCGAGTACGAGATCGACCCAGACGAGAAGGGCTTCGTGCTGAAGTGGTTCTTCAACTCGAAGCCGATCTACCAGTGGATTCCCCGGAGCCCGTCCGGGATGAACTTTATGAAGAACCAGGTCAACCGGAGCTACACCGTGAGTGACAGGGAAATGCACAAGCACAGGGCGCTGGCGCTGGTTCAGCCGCTGAGGAATTTTACCGGCGAGTACGCGTGCGTTGTGTCCACGTTTGAGACTGAGGACATCCGGTCGGCGACGATGGTGGTCATTGGTGAGTTACTTATGAGGAGTTTCAATAAATTAAAGGTACTTTTCGAATGCAAATTAAATTTGGGTTTTAATTTTTTTTTAAAAAAGGCTGGTACAAATTTTATTTAAAGTTTTTGTCCCTCCCCCCCCCCCCTTCATGTTAGCCCGAAAATTCAGGGGGCAAAAAAATATTTTTTCAAAAAATTTCTATATTTTTATGGAAATTTAAGTGCAATTAGTTAAAATCAATTTAAAATGAATTCCAATGCGTTTAGAATCATTTTTAGCATGTTTGGGTTGATTTAAAAATCTTTTGAATTTTTGAAAATTTTCGATGTCTACTATCGTTAAAGTTTTTTTTTTTGCTAAAATTTTGGTTTTCGTCAAATTTTACATTTTTGCCTTTCTTACTAAAGAAAGGTATAGGTTTTACTTTAAGCCAGGACGTCATTTCCATCTTCGTAAATATGTCGATTCAGCATGAATTTTAATCGGAAAAATCGTCAAAAAATCACACTGCACCGATTTCCGACGCTTCGTCGCCAAGTCGACAAGTTGTCAAGTTGAGCTTCGAATACTGGCGCGAGAATGCTGGCGCATATATTTGCTGGCTCGACTTATACTCGTTTGTAGTAGCTTGTCTACCGATGTTTCCTACAACATGTAAGATATCGTAGCTTTTCGGTTTCTTTTAGAGGTGGGCAAAAAAAGAGCGAGCCGCTCAAAGAACCGGTTCACTAAAAAGAGCGAACGAACCATGGCTCACAAAAAAAGAACCGCGGTTCTTTTTTAAACTCCGTCCTTTGAAATAACCGTTCCAAGATGGAATGATTTTTCAACTTGTTATAAATATAATTTATTAAATATCGAACAAATTGAAGCATAAAATTTGTTTTTAGAATTGAAAATGCAATTCCGAATTGAAAAAATAATTGCTGATAAAAATTAATCCAAACATAGCATTGTCACCTAAAAGTTTTCAAACTCATTTTCAGTTTCCTACTTTTCTTCCAAAAGTAAATGATTTTCTAAAGAAAATGAGAAAAACTTTTCATTATACAACTGCTCGTACAATAAAGTTTTACCCGAATAAAAAATTTGAGCATTTAAAATTGCTTAGCTTGTAACTTGTAACCTAAAAATTACTAAATAGCTGAGAGATTTTGAAGAAAAAATAAATTCTCTTGCCCGATTAAACCCGATTTATAGACTTCATCGATTAAATCAGAGTGTAGAAAAGAGTTCACAGAATATTTTCTCCAAATAAAATGTCTGCATTACTTCAATTTTAGCAAAAATAAACGCAATTTTAAAATTGATAGCAATTTCTCCAAAATCCTCGATTTCAGTTTGGATGCCATTCAATTATTTAAACGGTAGGTTGGAGTAGTAATCTTGACATAGAGACCGCCAAGACCTATGGTTTTTAAGGACATCTTCTTAGTTTTAGATATTTTTTCAAATGATTTAACTTTGCCAGTATCTAATGTGAAAATATATTGAAAATTCTTAAAAATAACCTTTTTATCAAAATTTTGAAAAAGAGCGACAGAGCCGTTCAAAAGAGCGGCTCTTTTTAATGAGCGAACGAAAATGAGCGGCTTCTAAAAAAGAGCGGTTTTGCCCACCTCTAGTTTCTTTTGCCCTGTTTGTTTTTGCATAACTGTCCAATGTTTATTTAAAAACTTTTGTGACATAGGACATTCATCCGGCTACAATCTATTTGTTTTCCGTGGGCTCCGAAAATCGCCTAAAAGTAGACTAATTTTTTTCGTGATTTCGTAAGTTTATTTAACAGGGTTCATTGGATTCCAATAGGAGCTTTCTAAGCTTTTCATCGTTTATATCGTTTTCAAAGTTTTCAATGCTGGCGACGCCAATGGCTTTCTACCTAAGGTACTCGTGATTGAGTGTGTAGTGGTGCGGTTGTAAAAATAGCTATCTCTGACTCTGTCACATTCGTAGAAGCTGAATGGCTATCTTCCCTGCACCGTGCTGCACACGCGGTTCACTTATACCTCGGATTTTTTTTGCGCCTACCGCGGTGTGCGTTGTCACTGGCGCATGTGAAGCTTGCTATGCTCGCGTTTGTCATAAACGCTTGTTTGATTAAGAATATGTACGATTAAAAATATTCTTTTGGTGAAAATGGCGTTTTTTGTTTCTTTTGGAAATCATATCATATCATTTATAATACTTTGCTTTCATCATAAGACTTTCTTCTTCTTCAAAACAAAGTCAATGTTATGAATTGAAAGAAGTTCTACCATCGTTATATTCTTTAGTAAGAAAGGCTCTATCTCACCCCAGGTGGGATTAAATCGGGTTTTTGAAAACTTTTATTGCAAAACAACTGAACTAGTGTAAAATACATTTTAAAACACTTTTTCCATGCAAATGTTGAAACTATGGCATGTTATTATAATACTTATATTTACATGTGCACTTATTTAAAAAAAAATGAAAAACTGAGACTATTTTGAAAAAAGTTAGCTGAGCAATCCTCTCAGATTTCGGTCATTCGATTTTTTTTTTTGTATTTTTTAATCCGACTGAAACTTTTTTGGTGCCTTCGGTATGTCCAAAGAAGTCATTTTGCATCATTAGTTTGTCCATATAATTTTCTCTACAAATTTGGCAGCTGGCCATACAAAAATGATGTATGAAAATTCAAAAATCTGTGTCTTCGGCAAAGTTGTAGGTATGGATACACAGAAAAAAATAATGTAAATTTGGAAGCTTTAATTTTGGAAGGTTGAATATTACCTCTTTTATGATGTAATTTTATCCTCAATTTAGACTGAAAAAGTGACATTACAACAGAAAAGTGGTAAAATTACACATTTCCAGAGGTAAAATTACACCTTTTTTCTGACATAAAAGATGTACCCCTTCCCAGATGTAATATTACCATGATTTTTTTCTGTGTATGGACTACACTGAAAAAAATGATGCAATTTTGGTGTTTTTTTATTTAACTTTTTGTCACTAAAACTTGATTTGCAAAAAACACTATTTTTTGATATGTTTTAGAGGACATAAAATGCCAACTTTTCAGAAATTTCTTGGTTGTACAAAAAATCTTTGAGCGAGTTATGAATTTTTGAATCAATACTAATTTTTTTCAAAAAATCGAAAAATTGGTCGCAAAAATTTTTCAACATCATTTTTCGATGTGAAATCAAATTTGCAATCAAAAAGTACTGAAGTAAAATTTTGATAAAGTGCACCGTTTTCAAGTAAAATCAATTTTTAGGTGACTTTTTGAAAATAGTCGCATTTTTTCATTTTTTTAAAATTGGGTAATTCTCCGCCAACTCACACAGCAGTTGCCCCGACCCCTCTTCGATTTGCGTGAAACTTTGTCCTAAGGGGTAACTTTTGTCCCTGATCACGAATCCGAGGTCCGTTTTTTGATACCTCGTGACGGAGGGCGGTACGACCTTCCATTTTGAACATGCGAAAAAGAGTGTTTTTCAATAATTTGCAGCCTGAAACGGTGATGAGATAGAAATTTGGTGTCAAAGGGACTTTTATGTAAAATTAGACGCCCGATTTGATGGCGTACTCAGAATTCCGAAAAACGTATTTTCATCGAAAAAACACTAAAAAGTTTTAAAAATTCTCCCATTTTCCGTTACTCGACTGTAAAAATTTTGGAACATGTCATTTTATGGGAAATTTAATGTACTTTTCGAATCTACATTGTCCCAGAAGGGTCATTTTTCATTTAGAACAAAATTTTTCATTTTAAAATTTCGTGTTTTTCTAACTTTGCAGGGTTATTTTTAGAGTGTAACAATGTTCTACAAAGTTGTAGAGCAGACAATTACAAAATTTTTGATATATATACATAAGGGGTTTGCTTATAAACATCACAAGTTATCACGATTTTACGAAAAAAGTTTTAAAAAGTTGGTCGTCATCGATCATGGCCGTTCATGGTCACCCGCGACAGACACGGACGACGAAACAAAGAGAAACGCAAAAAGTAACTTTTTCAAAACTTTTTTTCGTAAAATCGCGATAACTTGTGATGTTTATAAGCAAACCCCTTATGTCTATATATCAAAATATTTGTAATTGTCTGCTCTACAACTTTGTACAACATTGTTACACTTTAAAAAACAACCCTGCAAAGTTAGAAAAAACACGAAATTTTAAAATAAAAAATTTTGTTCTAAATGAGAAAATGACCCTTCTGGGACAATGTAGATTCGAAAAGTACATTAAATTTCCCATAAAATGACATGTTCCAAAATTTTTTACAGTCGAGTAACGGAAAATGGGAGAATTTTTAAAACTTTTTTAGTGTTTTTTCGATGAAAATACGTTTTTTCGAATTCTGAGTACGCCATCAAATCGGGCGTCTAATTTTACATAAAAGTCCCTTTGACACAAAATTTCTATCTCATCACCGTTTCAGGCTGCAAATGATTGAAAAACACCTCTTTTTCGCATGTTCAAAATGGAAGGTCGTACCGCCCTCCGTCACGAGATATCAAAAACGGACCTCGAATTCGTGATCAGGGACAAAAGTTACCCCTTAGGACAAAGTTTCACGCAAATCGAAGAGGGGTCGGGGCAACTTTTCCCGATCTCGTGTGAGTTGGTAGAGAATTACCCAATTAGTGCACATGTTTGCCCACTATTGAAAAAAAATATTTTTGAAAAGCTGAGAAAATTCTTTATATTTTGTATTTTAGAATTTTGTTGATACGACCCTTAGTTGCTGAGATATTGCCATGCAAAGGTTTAAAACAGGAAAATTTATGTTTTCTAAGTCCCACCAAAACAACCCACCATTTTCTAATGTCGATATCTCAGCAACTAATGGTCCGATTTTCGATGATAAAATATGAAACATTCTTGAAATTTTCCGATCTTTTCGAAAAAATATTTTCAAAATTTTTAAACCAAGACTAACATTTCGAAAGGGCCAAACATTCATATTACGCCCTTTGGATTTTTTACACAACCTGGAAATTTCTGAAAAGTTGGCATTTGATGTTAGAGGACAACATATCAAAAAATAAAATAAATAAAAATAGTGTTTTTTTTTTGCAAATCAAGTTTTAGTAACAAAAAGTTAAATAAAAAAAGACCAAAATTTTTTTACCGTGCAACATTTTTTTTCAGTGTAGTCCATATCCATACCTACATTTTTGCCGAAGACACCAAATCGATCAAAAAATTCCTTCAAAAGATACAGATTTTTGAATTTTCATACATCATTTTTGTATGGCCAGCTGCCAAACTTGTATGGAAAATTATATGGACAAACTAATGATGCAAAATGGCTTCTTTGGGCATATAGAAGGCACCAAAAAAGTTTCAGTCGGATTAAAAAATACAAAAATTAAAATTTAAGAAAAAATACCGATTTCGTAGAGAATTGCTTAGCTGAAAATGGCCTTAACTTGGAAACGGTACACTTTATCAAAATTTCACCCAAGTACTTTTTGATTGCAAATTTGATTTTATATCGAAAATCGATTTTTTGAAAAAAATCAGTATTGATCCAATTTTTGTTTTGATTTCGACAGGAAAAAAAAGTCATGAAAAAGATCAATTTTAACCGCGTTGGACAAAAAAAAATTACAAATCTTTAATGTAAGAAAGGCATAAAAAAGGAAAATTCTTATTTTTATTAATTTAAGGATTGATAATTTGATTAGGCGTCATCCATAAAGTATGTCATGCAGATTTTTTCAATATCTCAGAAAATGCTTTGAACATAAAATACGCAAAATAATTAAGGTTGTAGTCTTTAATTGCCAATATAAATAAAAAGCGAAAAAACGCAAAATTAACACAAAAAACAAGAATAAAAAAAAAACTAAATAAAATGAAAAGTTCTGCGTACACCAAAATTCACTCAAAATATAATCTTTCTTAGAATAAGTTTGGGCAGTGGAGGGCTTAGTGGTTTCAACATGAAATGGTGCACATTGTCCAAATTTATATACAGAACTTTTTGATTGCATGTTTTATTTTACAATTTATTATTCAATTAATGTAAAACTTTGCCTTTTTTACAATTTATAGAAATATTATGATTATTTAAAAAAAATTAAAACGCTACTGCTACTAAATTTTGATCGTAATTAGTAATATCTAAAAGAAGACATTCTTGGCCATATAAACCATGCTCAAAAATGAGAATTTCATAAAATAATCAGCTACGCATTTCCCCTCCCCCTTCAAAGTCGGTCTGAATAATCAGGGGGCAAAAAAATATTTTTTCGGAAAACTTCAAAATTTTAATTAAAATTAAAGTTTAATCAACTGAAAACCAGTAAAAATGCATTTTCCTGCTATTATTATCATATTAAGCATGTTTGAACTCCTTTGAAGATATTTTAAATTTTTATGAAACCAATGTACAATTCTACGAAAAGTTTTTTGCGAAACATTTTTTTTTTCCTCAATACATCGATATTTTGAAAACTAATCGAGTTCCACAATAAGGTTGGGAAAAAGAGCCTGCGGTTTTGTTACCTTTTTCTAAGTAAGTTCAGCATCAACACTTCCCGTGCTCCTAATCCTTATTCCTCTCCCAGTGAATGGTGGAGATGGGAGCGGCCCGCAATGGATGGCTTTCATGGTGCTACCCGTCCTGTTTTGGTAGAATTGGTTTTAATTCCCTCTAATCAATTTCTAAGCAAACCGGACTGGACAATTATCACACATACATGTCATGACGAAATCCATTCTGCAACCAGCTAAGATCACCATCTCCATGCGAATGCGAATGCGAATACATCGATATTTTGAAAACTAATGATTGGAGTGGAAAGCAACTGGACGTGTGTAAAATGTATTTTAAAAAACCTCTTTTTCATCCAAATGTTGAAACCTAGGCTTGTTATTTCAATTTTTATTTTTTTTAATTTTTAACTTATTTTTTGTATGTTTGTTAAGGTAATGTTAGACCATTTCGATTTATTTTTAATCTTGATGTTTTGTCTTAATCAAAGTATTAATTTATGTTTTTTTCTTCCTAGTCCCCGAGTCCAACTTCGTGCTCAAGTACTACAACCACCAGATCGACAATCTGGTCACCGTGGTATGCAGCGTGTACGGCATATTTCCGGTGCCCTCGCTCACCCTGTGGATCAACGAGCACCAGCTGGACGACGTCACCGGCAACATCCTGTACACTTCGGCCGAACTGTACGACAGTTCCATCAGCATCCAGCTGGTGCTGTACGAAAGCATCCAGCCTGACGATGTCATCCGGTGTAGTGTTGCCATCAATGGAACCGAATATGGGAAGACGAAGGAAACGGTGTTTGTTGGTGAGTTTGAGGTTGATCTGGAGGGGGTTTTGGAATTCTTAAGGTCCTTTCGTTACCCTCCCAACAGATATCAACAGTCGACCACTTTTGGATCACAACTCCGTGCTAGACCCGGTGCTACCCTCAACCACCGAAGCTGGCAGCACTTCCACTGCCAGCAGCTCCAGCTACCCCAGCAGAGAATCCTCGACCTCCCCGGAACCCACAACTCCCTCGCCGGCGCTCAGGCCAGCAGCCTCCAGCACTTCTTCCCCGTCTCCTCCAACCGTTGAGCAGCACCCGCCAGCGATGCCATCGGGGAGGCCAACCGTGACGTTCCACCAGAATCTGTTCAAGCGACTGCGGCCAACCTCGTCCCACGTGCTGACCGTCCAGCAGGCGAACCCTCCCGGCGGCGGCGATTCCGACGAGATCACCAACGTTCTGGACTTTAAGGAGATCTTCTCGTTCAACGAGAACCAACTGTACAGCAGTACCAGCGGAGCCGGGGGCAGTGTTGCCAGAGGTAAGTTTCTTTTCTCTTCCTCTTGAGAATGACTGCAATTAAATCGGACAACTTTGGCAAAAGTTGAAACCGGACTCCAGATAACCTCTCCCCGGCGACCGCGTCCCGTGGGGTGGAAGCACTTTATCTGGGAAGCGAAAGAGAAAGAAAAAAGTTCTGACTTCTTGGAAAACTCAGAGAGAAAGAGTGCAAAAAAAGTAGAACTTGGCAGCACAGTCACGCACACTCCTACCAGCGGCGATGGTGGGCTATTAATTTGCGGAAGTCACGAATCATTCCGGGCTCAAAAAAGGAAAAGCTTTCGCTTGACTTCGACAGATACGAGTGGTTCTGGTTGCGTGGGTTACTCGCTTTTATTCTCTTTTGGTCCGAGGTTTTTAGTTTCTTGAAGACGATACTGTGGGATTTTTATCCTTTTAATTACTGTAGAAAGTTTGGTAATCTTATAACACTTCTTTTTGAAATTCGAAAATTGCTGACGATTTTGGAAACATTTCAATGTTTATAATGTGTTTGAAATAACAGTTAAAACTTCTGATTTTTGTTTATAATTTTGCACCTAATTGAAAGTTAATAACATTTTTCTATGTTTTGTTCATTAAAAAATAATTACTTCCACGCAACCTTGAACAAAACGCTTGCACGTCAAGGTTGGAAACCTTTTTCCCCTTCCCATTATCATCATGATTATAATAAAAAACTTTTTGCTCCCCATCGTCCTCATCATCATCTCTAACAATAATGTGTGTGTGTGTGTGCGAAGGAGAAAAACAGGAAATACCTCCCGACAGGAAAAATAGAGTCGACTACAATCTTCAGCACAGCACTCTTTATGCTTTTTTTTCCGTCGAGTCTATTGTACTGACATGCTGACATGCTGACGTAGTTCTGCTCGAGCAAAGTAGGCGGAAACAGTTTGCCATAACCAGGTCGAAAAGTTTGCTGCGTTCTGTCTTGGGGGGGGGGCGTGAATTATGACAGCCGAAGGTGGGCAAAGTCGGAGTGGATTTTTTTCCATTTGAGGGTATTTGGTTCTGAAGGAAATGATGAAAATTAACAATTTTTGTTTAGCATTTATTTCTTTTATAAAATTTTAAAACTTATTTAATTTGTCAAATTGCTTAAAAAATACAACTTCAGTTGTAAATTATGTCTGCATTTAATATTGAAATAGTATAACTAAATAGTACAAAGAATTCAAGGGTTACAACGATAAACATATTAACCCATCAACGCACTGACAGCTCAGTTAAGGTTAGGATTTGTGTTGTCTGTTTCGCTTTTTTGTATCTATCCTTCTTTTTATGAGTCCAAGTAGGCGTTGCTGAGGATCGGTATGATAATGTTGCTGCAACGATATGCCCCCTGCTAGTCATCTAGCACGCACACACACACACACATGTGTCAGAAACGGAGTGTATAATCCATTCTCCCAAAGGACAGATTTGTTTTTTTGTTCGGCCCACCCGTTGGCAGCTCAGCCTACTTAGATTTGGGTACCGTAACTAGGGGATGACTTTGAAAATACGTCTTGAACTTTTATATTAGTTTCAGTGAACCACATTTCTATGAACAATGAATTATTGTTTTCAATGAGAATATTCCTAACTACAAAATATCAAAATAAAAATATGATATTTGGTTTCTTGAACCTTAGAAAAAAATCCATTTTTAATTATTTATTAAAATTTTGATTTTTTACTGTAAAATTCACTTTTGATTTTGAGATAATTAAATAATGGCATCATTAGTGCGCTGACAACGGGGACGCGCTGTCTTGTTTTTGCATGCTTATTTTCATTTCTTTTGTGTCGCTGTTTGTGTGCTTGGGTGAGCAGTTATTATAATTAAATAATGGCATCATTAGTGCGCTGACCACGGGGACGCGCTGTTTTGTTTTTGCATGCTCATTTTCATTTCTTTTGTGTCGATGTTTGTGTGCTTGGGTGAGTGGTTATTATTATTAAATAATGGCATCATTAGTGCGCTGACCACGGGGACGCGCTGTCTTGTTTTCGCATGCTTATTTTCATTTCTTTTGTGTCGATGTTTGTGTGCTTGGGTGAGTAGTTATTATAATTAAATAATGGCATCATTAGTGCGCTGACCACGGGGACGCGCTGTCTTGTTTTTGCATGCTTATTTTCATTTCTTTTGTGTCGCTGTTTGTGTGCTTGGGTGAGTAGTTATTATAATTAAATAATGGCATCATTAGTGCGCTGACCACGGGGACGCGCTGTCTTGTTTTTGCATGTTCATTTTCATTTCTTTTGTGTCGCTGTTTGTGTGCTTGGGTACGTGGTTATTATATATAGGTGAAGGGATTTTATTAAATGCTCATTATATTGCATTATTATAATTATTTGATTATATAAGCACACTATACTTTACACTTAACACACTTTACAAAACACATATGAAACTGTAAACAGGAGCGTTTGGTACGGTATGTCCACGCATCCTTCCTCCCCTGTAGATTCTGTGAAATGTGATCCGTTCTCAGAATCCTCTCTGCGGTAAACACAACGTAGTAGGGCTGGCCGCTTTAATTTTTGCAATACATTTTCGGGTGTTCTCGGATGTACTGTAATTATTAATAATGACAAGAAAAGTGCTTGGGGCGTAATCTAATCACAAGACTTTCCAGCATGCTTTCATCGGACTGGCTGCGTTTGTGTTAGATTAGATTAGATTAGATTAGATTAAAATTCACTTTTGATTTTGACAATCTATTTTTTTAAATATTTTCCTAATATAAACTTAACTATTTTTTTTAATGTTTATTTTTTTTAAATTAAATTTTTTTTTTTACTTTTTCCGCAATATTAATTTCAAATTTTTTTTTTTTTTATTTTGTTACTTTAATTTATACTTTGAATTTCATACTTTGAATTTCACACACTGAAATTTTCACTTATTAAATTTAGTTATTATGTTTTAGTTTAAATTCTACTTCAAATTTCACTTGTAAACACTCCAATTTTATTTTAAGAGTTTCTATGCGGCTAACAATCTACATTTTCAATCAAATTTTGACAGAATTTCGACTTTTATTTCCTTTAAATTGTCACTGTATTTTCATGGTTATTTTTACTTTAATTTTGACTTAAATTTGCACTTCAATTTTTACTTTTATTTTCACTGCAATTTTCCCTATAATTCTCATTATAATTATCACTTTAATTTTCACATCAATTCCACTAGAAATTTCACTTTATTTTAGACTTTAATTTTCACTACAATTTCCCCCTTATTTTTTTCTTTAATTTTTACTTTAATTTCTACTTTAATGTTCATTAAATTTTCACTAAAATTTAGAGTAGTGCGTTGCCTGTGTGGACGCTCAGTCCTGTTTTTTCGTGTTATTTTCCGTCTCTTTTATGTCGCTGTTCGAATGCATGGGGTGATTGGTCATTATAATTAAATAATGGCATCAGTAGTGCGGTGCCTGTGTGGACGCGCAGTCCTGTTTTTTCGTGTTATTTTCCGTCTCTTTTATGTCGCTGTTCGAGTGCATGGGATTGGTCATTATAATTAAATACTGGCATCAGTAGTGCGGTGCCTGTGTGGACGCGCAGTCCTGTTTTATCGTGTTATTTTCCGTCTCTTTTATGTCGCTGTTCGAGTGCGAGTAGTGCGGTGCCTGTGTGGACGCGCAGTCCTGTTTTTTCGTGTTATTTTCCGTCTCTTTTATGTCGCTGTTCGAGTGCATGGGATTGGTCATTATAATTAAATAATGGCATCAGTAGTGCGGTGCCTGTGTGGACGCGCAGTCCTGTTTTTTCGTGTTATTTTCCGTCTCTTTTATGTCGCTGTTCGAGTGCATGGGATTGGTCATTATAATTAAATACTGGCATCAGTAGTGCGGTGCCTGTGTGGACGCGCAGTCCTGTTTTTTCGTCTTATTTTCCGTCTCTTTTATGTCGCTGTTCGAGTGCATGGGATTGGTCATTATAATTAAATAATGGCATCAGTAGTGCGGTGCCTGTGTGGACGCGCAGTCCTGTTTTTTCGTGTTATTTTCCGTCTCTTTTATGTCGCTGTTCGAGTGCGAGTAGTGCGGTGCCTGTGTGGACGCGCAGTCCTGTTTTTTCGTGTTATTTTCCGTCTCTTTTATGTCGCTGTTCGAGTGCATGGGATTGGTCATTATAATTAAATAATGGCATCAGTAGTGCGGTGCCTGTGTGGACGCGCAGTCCTGTTTTTTCGTGTTATTTTCCGTCTCTTTTATGTCGCTGTTCGAGTGCGAGTAGTGCGGTGCCTGTGTGGACGCTCAGTCCTGTTTTTTCGTGTTATTTTCCGTCTCTTTTATGTCGCTGTTCGAGTGCATGGGATTGGTCATTATAATTAAATACTGGCATCAGTAGTGCGGTGCCTGTGTGGACGCTCAGTCCTGTTTTTTCGTGTTATTTTCCGTCTCTTTTATGTCGCTGTTCGAGTGCATGGGATTGGTCATTATAATTAAATACTGGCATCAGTAGTGCGGTGCCTGTGTGGACGCGCAGTCCTGTTTTTTCGTGTTATTTTCCGTCTCTTTTATGTCGCTGTTCGAGTGCATGGGATTGGTCATTATAATTAAATACTGGCATCAGTAGTGCGGTGCCTGTGTGGACGCGCAGTCCTGTTTTTTCGTGTTATTTTCCGTCTCTTTTATGTCGCTGTTCGAGTGCGAGTAGTGCGGTGCCTGTGTGGACGCGCAGTCCTGTTTTTTCGTGTTATTTTCCGTCTCTTTTATGTCGCTGTTCGAGTGCATGGGATTGGTCATTATAATTAAATAATGGCATCAGTAGTGCGGTGCCTGTGTGGACGCTCAGTCCTGTTTTTTCGTGTTATTTTCCGTCTCTTTTATGTCGCTGTTCGAGTGCGAGTAGTGCGGTGCCTGTGTGGACGCTCAGTCCTGTTTTTTCGTGTTATTTTCCGTCTCTTTTATGTCGCTGTTCGAGTGCATGGGATTGGTCATTATAATTAAATACTGGCATCAGTAGTGCGGTGCCTGTGTGGACGCTCAGTCCTGTTTTTTCGTGTTATTTTCCGTCTCTTTTATGTCGCTGTTCGAGTGCATGGGATTGGTCATTATAATTAAATACTGGCATCAGTAGTGCGGTGCCTGTGTGGACGCGCAGTCCTGTTTTATCGTGTTATTTTCCGTCTCTTTTATGTCGCTGTTCGAGTGCGAGTAGTGCGGTGCCTGTGTGGACGCGCAGTCCTGTTTTTTCGTGTTATTTTCCGTCTCTTTTATGTCGCTGTTCGAGTGCATGGGATTGGTCATTATAATTAAATACTGGCATCAGTAGTGCGGTGCCTGTGTGGACGCGCAGTCCTGTTTTTTCGTGTTATTTTCCGTCTCTTTTATGTCGCTGTTCGAGTGCATGGGATTGGTCATTATAATTAAATACTGGCATCAGTAGTGCGGTGCCTGTGTGGACGCGCAGTCCTGTTTTTTCGTGTTATTTTCCGTCTCTTTTATGTCGCTGTTTGAGTGCATGGGATTGGTCATTATAATTAAATACTGGCATCAGTAGTGCGGTGCCTGTGTGGACGCGCAGTCCTGTTTTTTCGTGTTATTTTCCGTCTCTTTTATGTCGCTGTTCGAATGCATGGGGTGATTGGTCATTATAATTAAATACTGGCATCAGTAGTGCGGTGCCTGTGTGGACGCTCAGTCCTGTTTTTTCGTGTTATTTTCCATAGTATTTGATGAGTGCTTCCTATCGACCGGATCACAAATTATAGGTTAGGTTTTCGGCTTTTCGGTCTTGGCGGGAAAATTCGAAACAACGCTTATTTTCTCGTATCCAACGTTTCAACCCTCTATGGGGTCTTCTTCAGGGAATCTAAAATTTATTTTTGTTAGCCCATGACTAAATAATAGCTGTTAAAATACGTACTAAGAAGGATTGTTTCTCGTCCAGTGTAGTTTTAGTCAAAGTGTAAACTGTCGTTAGTGTCGTTTGTCTGTGAATAATTTAGATTAAGTTACTTGTTTATGTACTCAATCATGTGTTACTCACTGTTTCTGATTGGTATTCATCCGGGTAATCTGGATAAAACCAACGGTCAATTTGGACAGTGGAACCCGAGCTTGTTTACGCGGTACTTTTCGTGTTTTACTTTCCTTTTCGTATAAAGCTCGTATTGGTAACCACCACTTTCTTGGTAGCGACAATTATTGACAGTACCCCCTACCTATGTGTGAGTGTGTTACAGAGATGTTGTAGTATTGGTGTGTTTCCGTGTTTGTTTTGGCTATTGGTTCTGACTAGAGTGTACAATATTTTGATATTGTGGAGTAAACCGGCATAAACTATGTTCAAATTTTCTGTGTCCTGTTTTTGTTAACGGTGTGTGGTGTGTTTCTTATGTGGCACATTTCCAAAATTTAAGCTTTTTCAGAGAGTTTGTTCTGTCTAATATTGTAGTGTTTTCAATGTCAAATTCGTGTTTTTTAGTGATACAATGGCTCACAAGTGCAGATTTTCCCTGTAACTCTCTCATTTGGCCGTCTTCTTCAATGTATCCCTGTTCCCTAAGTTTTCTCACTTTGTTTTGATATGTTTTGTGATTTGCAGTACGTAAACTTAAGTGTGTTGTTGTCAAACCTACGTATACACCTTCACATTCTTTGCACGATATTTTGTAAATAACATATGACTGTTGTTCTTTCGGTGTGATGGCTTTAACCATGGGGTACAACTTTTTGATTGTTTTTGTGTGTTTTACAGCTAAAGAAATGTGTGTAGTCTTTTGTAGTATTTTCTGAATGTTTTGAGTGAGATTGTTTACATTCGTCAGCGAAGTATGTTTTCACCTGCGTTTGGTTCTGGGATTCACTTGTGTCGTTTTGCCTGCTAAGCTGCTTTTCATCGTATCTGTTGATCATTCTTCCGATCAGCTGCTTTGGATAATCGTTCCTCGCCAGCTCTTTGTGAATGATGGTCATAGCTTGTCTTCTGGAGATGTTTGTGGAGAAATCCAGAACGCGTTTGACGAAGTTTGCAGCGACGTTCACTTTGTGGTGTAGTGGGTGATGAGAATGGTAATTCAGGAACCTACCCGATGAAATCGGTTTCCTGTACCATTCAGTTCTGATGTGTTGATGCTCATCTCTGACCAGAACCATGTCTAGGAATGGCAACCGTCCTCCTACCTCGACTTCCACCGTGAACTGGATGTGTGGGTTCTGTTTGTTGAAGATCGCCACGACCTCGTCTACCTTATCTTTCGGCACAGCAAGTACAAGATCATCTACGTACTTTTTGAGGACAGGGACTGGGAAATCAATCTCGCTGGTGACTTGATCTAGGATGATCTCGGTGACATAATCCGCTATCACCGGTGAAAACGGATTGCCCATAGCTGTTCCTTCGATCTGGGAGTAGAAATTTCCTTGGAATTGCCTGATGAAGGAAGCAATCTACAAACGCTGGGACACCATCAACACTGACATTAATCTGTCACTGTTTGACGAAATCGTTACGTTTGTCATTAACTGTAGCTATTTCCAATTCCAAGGAAATTTCTACTCCCAGATCGAAGGAACAGCTATGGGCAATCCGTTTTCACCGGTGATAGCGGATTATGTCACCGAGATCATCCTAGATCAAGTCACCAGCGAGATTGATTTCCCAGTCCCTGTCCTCAAAAGTACGTAGATGATCTTGTACTTGCTGTGCCGAAAGATAAGGTAGACGAGGTCGTGGCGATCTTCAACAAACAGAACCCACACATCCAGTTCACGGTGGAAGTCGAGGTAGGAGGACGGTTGCCATTCCTAGACATGGTTCTGGTCAGAGATGAGCATCAACACATCAGAACTGAATGGTACAGGAAACCGATTTCATCGGGTAGGTTCCTGAATTACCATTCTCATCACCCACTACACCACAAAGTGAACGTCGCTGCAAACTTCGTCAAACGCGTTCTGGATTTCTCCACAAACATCTCCAGAAGACAAGCTATGACCATCATTCACAAAGAGCTGGCGAGGAACGATTATCCAAAGCAGCTGATCGGAAGAATGATCAACAGATACGATGAAAAGCAGCTTAGCAGGCAAAACGACACAAGTGAATCCCAGAACCAAACGCAGGTGAAAACATACTTCGCTGACGAATGTAAACAATCTCACTCAAAACATTCAGAAAATACTACAAAAAGACTACACACACATTTCTTTAGCTGTAAAACACACAAAAACAATCAAAAGTTGTACCCCATGGTTAAAGCCATCACACCGAAAGAACAACAGTCATATGTTATTTACAAAATATCGTGCAAAGAATGTGAAGGTGTATACGTAGGTTTGACAACAACACACTTAAGTTTACGTACTGCAAATCACAAAACATATCAAAACAAAGTGAGAAAACTTAGGGAACAGGGATACATTGAAGAAGACGGCCAAATGAGAGAGTTACAGGGAAAATCTGCACTTGTGAGCCATTGTATCACTAAAAAACACGAATTTGACATTGAAAACACTACAATATTAGACAGAACAAACTCTCTGAAAAAGCTTAAATTTTTGGAAATGTGCCACATAAGAAACACACCACACACCGTTAACAAAAAACAGGACACAGAAAATTTGAACATAGTTTATGCCGGTTTACTCCACAATATCAAAATATTGTACACTCCTAGTCAGAACCAATAGCCAAAACAAACACGGAAAACACACCAATACTACAACATCTCTGTAACACACTCACACATAGGTAGGGGGGTACTGTCAATAATTGTCGCTACCAAGAAAGTGGTGGTTACCAATACGAGCTTTATACGAAAAGGGAAAGTAAAACACGAAAAGTACCGCGTAAACAAGCTCGGGTTCCACTGTCCAAATTGACCGTTGGTTTTATCCAGATTACCCGGATGAATACCAATCAGAAACAGTGAGTAACACATGATTGAGTACATAAACAAGTAACTTAATCTAAATTATTCACAGACAAACGACACTAACGACAGTTTACACTTTGACTAAAACTACACTGGACGAGAAACAATCCTTCTTAGTACGTATTTTAACAGCTATTATTTAGTCATGGGCTAACAAAAATAAATTTTAGATTCCCTGAAGAAGACCCCATAGAGGGTTGAAACGTTGGATACGAGAAAATAAGCGTTGTTTCGAATTTTCCCGCCAAGACCGAAAAGCCGAAAACCTAACCTATAATGTGTTATTTTCCGTCTCTTTTATGTCGCTGTTCGAATGCATGGGGTGATTGGTCATTATAATTAAATACTGGCATCAGTAGTGCGGTGCCTGTGTGGACGCGCTGTCCTGTTTTTTCGGGTTATTTTCCGTCTCTTTTGTGTCGTTGTTCGAGTGCATGGGGTGATTGGTCATTATAAATAAATAATGGCATCAGTAGTGCGGTGCCTGTGTGGACGCGCAGTCCTGTTTTTTCGTGTTATTTTCTATCTCTTTTGTGTCGCTATTTGTGTACATGGGGTGATTGGATTTCTTCTGATTCGTGTTGTTTTCATCTCTTTTGTGTCGCTGTTTGTGTGCATGGGGTGATTGGTCTTCTTCTTCTTCTTTTTTCTTTATTTTTGCGTTCGTTGGCCAATGAGTTTATTTTTGTTCTCTTTACATAGTTTTCGATAGAAACGATCCGAATTCTTTTTTTTTTTCGAGACAAGCAAGTCGTATTGCTGGATTAAGTCCTTTCTATATCATCGATGATCGGAAGGCATGCCGACGAATATGTTTTAAGGCTTATGTTATAAAATCATTTTAATGAATAAAGCCCTTCTTACATCACCGTTGATCGGAAGGCACGCCGACGAAGAATTTCTGGAGGATCGCGGTCGAATTAATACTATATTTAAAATTCTAGATAGCTATCTTTCGGATTCGATTGTGAGTAGCGGGACTTCGCGGTTACTATGCAACGTATTTTTTGGAGTCTTTTTATATTTTAAATTTATAAGTCCTTCTTTTATCATTGTTGATAGGAAGGCACGCCGCCGGTTAAGTTCGTTTAAGTTATTGTTTTAATTTCATTACAATCGGTTACGTGGTGTCCTGTTTTCTTTTCGTTTATATTCGTTGATCGTAATAATTTATTCCAACTGGCAGCTTTAGTATTAAATCATCTACTATTTTTGACATTTGCTCGCGTTATCTTAATTGTACCAACAGTAAAAATATACTGATAAGTCCAGCCCATAGCACTACCGCTCGGTTGGCACGCGTTCGATTAAAACAAACTTTTTAAATAATCAATTATTTATCTTTCCGCAGCCGGCTGCCTAAGATTTAAAATTTCAACCGATAAACAAAATGCTCATGGTCACATCACTGCCACTCGTGAATCCTGACCTCATACCCATCTACTAACCCCTCAAAACTCATGTGATACTTTGTCGGAGAAGCAGTCGATTGGGCGGTCTCTATCACTCAAGTATCGGACTAACATTCCCATCCACTTCCCCGTGACCCTACCACTGGTCGTGGCCGGCGCCGGTATTGATCAGCATGATAGGGGCCTTTGAGAAGTTGCGAAGCGAGGAAAGATAGCACCCACTTATCTTCCACGGCTCGTGGATGTAACTTCTGGAGGTCCTGGTCAATAACGGAGTAGCAACTGCGGGTGGGCACCTATGCTTATGCTTACTTAAATTTTCACTAAAATTTTCCATTTATTTTTCAATTTAATTATCATTTTAATTTTCACTTAAATTTTAACTTAAATTTTCACTTTAACTTTCACTTAAATTTTCACATTGATTTTCACTTGAATTTTTACTTTAATTTTCACTTAATTTTTACTTATATTTTCACTTAAATTTTCACTAAAAGGAGAATGGGCAAATTTGTATGGGAGCTGGTCCAAGGATGTACACGAACGGGACCAACTTTTTTCGAAAGATCTCGCCGAGACATGAAAAAAAGTCTTCTGGACCAACTCTCTAAACCCCGGGGTTCAAAAGTTACAAGTTGTTGAAGTTTGGGCATTTTGGGTTAAAATGTACAAAAAATCGAATTTTTGCTATTTCTAAAATCATTCATAAAATCTCTGTTTCATTATGGATTTCGATTTTCTTGACTTCATTCGACGCGTATCAGCAAAAACTATGAGTTCTGATATGTCTTAGCATGATTGAAACATGATTTCTCTTGTTTTTATCTGTTTGAACCGTTTGTGCAAGAGGCATCCCATAGAAACAAGTCGAAACTTCAAGGTTTTGAAACCGGATCCGACCCAGACTGCTTCAGTGAGTATGGAAGGCTTCAGTGCAATGTTGTAACAACTTATTGGGATGGTCTGAGTCATCCGAGAACTCCTTGGAGTTAAGACCGGTGAGTCTACCGCCGTAACAAGCAAGATGTCGGCGGTTTTTGACCACGGATCATACCCGCATGGCTTCAGTGAGTATGGTAGACTACTATGCTGATGTGTTGGAGTGTCCTGGGTTCTCCTAGGACTCCCTGGAGTTAAGATCTGTGGGTCTACTTCCGTAACAAGCAAGGTGTCGGCGGTTTTTGACAACGGAACATACCCGCATAGCTTCAGTGAGTGTGGTGGACTGCTTTACTAATGTGTTAGGATGTCCTGGGTCATCCAAGGACTCCCTGGAGTAATGATCGGTGGAGCTACAGCCGTAACAAGCAAGGGGTCGACGATTTTTGACCCCGGAACATACACGCATAGCTTCAGACAGTATGGTAGACTGCTTTGTTAATGTGTTGGGATGTCTTAGGTCATCCTTGGGCTCCTGGAGTTTAGATATTTGGGTCACTGTAACAAGAAAAAGGTCGATGATTTTTAACCGCGCATCATAACCGCAAAGATTCAGTGAGTATGGCAGACTGTATTGCTGTTATGTTGCGATGTTCTGGACCATTCCACGGAGTCCTTTTAACAGCCGTAGACCTACAGATCATAACTCCAGGGAGTCCTTGGATGACCCAGGACATCCTAACACATTAGGAAAGCAGTCCACCACACTCACTGAAGCTATGCGGGTATGTTCCGTTGTCAAAAACCGCCGACACCTTGCTTGTTACGGAAGTAGACCCACAGATCTTAACTCCAGGGAGTCCTAGGAGAACCCAGGACACTCCAACACATCAGCATAGTAGTCTACCATACTCACTGGAGCCACGCGGGTATGATCCGTGGTCAAAAACCGCCGACATCCTGCTTGTTACGGCGGTAGACTCACCGGTCTTAACTCCAAGGAGTTCTCGGATGACTCAGACCATCCCAATAAGTTGTTACAACATTGCACTGAAGCCTTCCATACTCACTGAAGCAGTCTGGGTCGGATCCGGTTTCAAAACCTTGAAGTTTCGACTTGTTTCTATGGGATGCCTCTTGCACAAACGGTTCAAACAGATAAAAACAAGAGAAATCATGTTTCAATCATGCTAAGACATATCAGAACTCATGATTTTTGCTGATACGCGTCGAATGAAGTCGAGAAAATCGAAATCCATAATGAAACAGAGATTTTATAAATGATTTTAGAAATAGCAAAAATACGATTTTTTGTACATTTTAACCCAAAATGCTCAAACTTCAACAGCATGTAACTTTTGAACCCCGGGGTTTAGAGAGTTGGTCCAGAAGACTTTTTTTCATGTCTCGGCAAGATCTTTCGAAAAAAGTTGGTCCCGTTCGTGTACATCCTTGGACCAAATTTGCCCATTCTCCTTTTCACTGAAACTTTCACTTTAATTTTCACTTTAATTTTCACTTTAATTGTTACTTTCATTTGCACTTCAATTCCGCTTGAATTTTCACTTTAATTTTCACTTAAATTTAGACTTTAATTTTCAATTTTTTTTTTATTTTCACTTTAATTCTTACTTATATTTTCGCTTAAATTTTCACTGATATTTTCACTTGATTTTTCACATTAATTTTTACTTTTATTTGCACTTTAATTTTTACTTCAATTCCATTTGAATTTTCATTTTAATTTTCACTTAAATTTAGACGTTCATTTTCACTTTGATTTTCAATTTGATTTTTTTTTGTTTTCACTTCAATTCTCACTTCAATTTCCACTTTAATTTTCACATATGTTTTCTTTTTAATTTTCACATAAGTTTTCACTTTAATTTTCACTTAATTTTTGTTAATTTATACTTAAATTTTTATCCTTATTTTCACTTTTATTTTTACTTTTATTTTTAAGTAAATTGAAGATAAATGAAGAAAAGTGAAAAATTATCACTTTAATTTTCCCCTTTATTTTTACTTTAATTTTTATTTTTATTTTGACTTTAATTTTCACGCTCATTTAATTTAATTTTAATTTTTAACGTTCATTTAATTTAATTTTAATTTTTACTTTAATTTCCTATTTGAGTTTAAGTGATAAAAACACTTTAATTTTCACTTTCTTTTTCACGTTAATTTTAACTTAATATTCACTTTTATTTTCATTTTAATTTTCACTTTAATTTTCACTTTAATTTTCACTCAAATTTTCACCTTAAATTTTACTTTATTTTTGAAGTAAAATTATGACAAGTGATGAAAAGTGTAAAATTTTCACTTTATTTTTCACTATTTCTTTCAGTTTAGTTTTCACATTAATTTTCTTTTTTTCACATTAATTTTCATGTTTGTTTTCACTTTTATTTGCAATTTTATTTGTTATATTATTTTTCACTTTTAATTTCACTTTTAATTCCATTTTTATTTTTAGTTTTATATTCAATGTTATGGTCTCTTCTAAATTCACTTTTATTTTTTCTTTTATTTTTACTTTGATTTTTATGAATGTTAACCCTTTTTTTTAATTTTTTTTTTATTTCAATTTGACTTAATATTTTATTTTTACCTTAATTTTTACTTTAATTTTCATTTTGATTTTCATTTTGATTTTTACTTTAATTTTCACATTTGATTACATTTAAATTTTAGAAATAGTTTTCAAAGCAAAAGTAATTTATCTTCTTTTCATGTATTTTTCTACTTTACATAGTTCTCGCATGAATTTTTGTTTTAATGTTAAAATTTATGTTAACATAAGTGGTGACTTCATGGGGCATATTAATTTTCACTGTTATTTTCATTTCAATATAATATAAATTCTTTCATTTTGGCTTTAACTGTTACTTTTTTATTATTTTTCGTTTCTACTTTCACTTTTAGTTTTACAATTATTTTCATTTCAATTTCGGTTTAGTTTACTTCAATTTCCACAATAAGTTTAACAAAAGTTCTTACTTTAATTTTTTCATTACTTTTTGGTTTTATCAGAGTTTTAAAGTCAGAAGTTAAAAGTCTGAAAAAAGTCAGAAGTCGGGCGTTTGAAGACAAAAGTAAGGAATTATAAATCAGAAGTCAGAAGTCAGAAGTCAGAAGTCAGAAGTCAGAAGTCAGAAGTCAGAAGTCAGAAGTCAGAAGTCAGAAGTCAGAAGTCAGAAGTCAGAAGTCAGAAGTCAGAAGTCAGAAGTCAGAAGTCAGAAGTCAGAAGTCAGAAGTCAGAAGTCAGAAGTCAGAAGTCAGAAGTCAGAAGTCAGAAGTCAGAAGTCAGAAGTCAGAAGTCAGAAGTCAGAAGTCAGAAGTCAAAAGTCAAAAGTCAAAAGTCAAAAGTCAGAAGTCAGTAGTCATAGAATATGTCTTAATTTGAATTCAAAATGACCACTTTTCACAGTATTCTTCGACCTTGCCCATCGTTTTACTCACTAACACTTTTTTCCCCTCCGATTTTCCTCCTCTCTTTTCCAGCCCACCCCTGGCAGTGGCTGCGGATGCTCACCGGTCTCGGCGTGGTGGCCGCGTCGTGCTGGCTCGGAACGCAACTTGGCAGAAGCAGAAAAAGTTCGCCGCTGTAATATAAATCGTGAATCGTTTTTCCCCTTTTCTGGGAGGGGAGAAGGCCCAGCAAAAACACACATCTTGAAACGGGAGGTGAAGCAGCGCGAATACAAAAAAAAAGCCAGTGAAAAAAGTGAACAAGTAAAAGGAGTTTGTCTGCTGAAGAGAAGCGCTACAAAAACGAGGTTTGATTTCGTAGCCCGGTGGGATTTTTGGTTAGAAATACGCGCGTTTTCACGTCGATCTGTTTTTTTTTTCATGTTAGAATAGTGGGGTTTTGTTTTATGTTTGCAACTTTCGGTTGGTTTGGTTGGTTTTTATGCTCGTTGGGGTTGTCTCTCTCTCGCCTAACTCGTCGACATAGACGTAATTTAAGTAGATAACAAAGGAAACTCGATTAAACTTTGTTTCCTTCGTGGGGCGGCTGATGGCTTTCGGAAATAGGAGGTGTTCGCAGTTCATTTGAGTGGAGGAGTTTTAGTGCGCGAGGGAAATGAGATGGAATGGGATGAGGAAATTCACGTGGGAAGTTTCAAGAAGAAGAAAGTTTTAACTGTACAATGTATCTATGCTGCTTAGATTTTGAAAATCTCTTATTTGCAAGTTTTTAATTTTCTTGTGCTAAGGAAGTTATTTGAAAAAATAAATCCTTTCAGAATTTCAGACTTTCAGACGATTTAAACTTTTTTTTCTTTAAATCATAACATTGCAACTATTTAAGCAAAAGACTTTCTATAGACTGCATTTAATTGAAAATTTTCCAAGGAATTCGAAAAAATAAAATGTTAACCCTTATTTGCCCCTTTATGTTATATTTTAACGTTTTAAGTTTAAAAATTTACTTTTGACCAATTACTTATATTATTTTATTTTATCACCATTGTGTTCCCCGGACAATTTTACATAATAATCAATGTAAACCTCAAACTAAAATGAACTATTGGCGAGAAACAGCGTTTTTACTGAAAAAAGTTCGATTTTGAGCAGCACTCGGAAGAACATGGTGTACTTTTCAACAAAAAGGGATGAATCCCGCATAGTTCGGTTTTTATATTTGAGAAACTTTTTTCGAATTTGAATTTATAGGACAGAGTGCAGCGCAAAATCAAACAGTAAAATCGCTGTATCTCGCCAATAGTTCATTACAGTTTGAGGTCTACTTTGATTATTATGTTTAATTGTCCGGGGAACACGAAGGTGATAAAATAAAACAAATTTAAATAAAATAATTGGTCAAAACTGAATTTTAATACTTAAAACGTTAAAATATAATATCAGGGGGCATTTAAGGGTTAAAATTTTATTTTTATCGAACTCCTTGGACAACTTTCTATAAAATGCAACCTGTAGAAAATCTTTTGCTCAAATAGTTGCAAAGTTATGATTAAAAGAAAAAAACAGTTTTTTAGAAAATCGTCAAAAAAGAGGGCGGTGCCAATAATAGAAGGATGGTCCAATCAGCACCAAACTACACTGAAAAAAAATTAAAGTACCAAATTCCTAAATTCTAGGAATTTTGGCTCCTTTCCTTATTAAGTAATCCATAAAACCCGATTACTAAATAAGTAAAAGAGGCAAAATTCCTAGAATAAAGGAATTTAGTACTATTTTTTTATTTCAGTGTAGGGATTTCTGTTTACTATCGATAGATGAACGTCCTCTCCAAGTTTGATGCAAATCGGTGAAGGTCGAGTCCAAAAGTGTGCCCAGTTGACCTGGAATGACCCATATGCAATTTCTTTGAGAACTAATTTTAAATCGAAAAAGCATCGTTTTGTTGTTTTATAAGTTACGTTAGCAGGGGTGACATTGGGTCGAAGAGTTGAGATTTATTTATCTTAATTAATGTGGTTTTGTAGGTCCCAATCTTACTCTCAAAATCTAAGTTGATAGTACTTTTTACATTTTATAAAAAAAATCCAGAATTTACTTTATTTTGTTTCAAATAACTTTCTGTGTCCATTCCTAAAAAAATGTCGATTTTAATTTCGTTTTTCCAGTTTGCCTTTTACCAGATTAAAAAGCTTACAAAAAAATATTAGATTTTTTGATCTCTTAAAATTACAAAAATTTTAGTTTTGCTGAAGGGATCTTAAAAGCTGTGAGATTCCCTATATTTATTGGACCTTATCCAATTAGACTCTAGAATTTTACTTAATTTGCTTTAGTTTGAATTGTGTAATCCGGAAATATCAATGTTGTTATAAATTTGGAAAAACAATTTTTTTTCATTTCGTCCTTTTGTAGTTCTGTTGAAAATGTTTTTGTTTCTAAATTTTAAAATATTTTTTGTAAACATTTAGTTTTTTTTTAAACTGGTGTATAGAAACAAAGTGGTTGCCTTTTATAATAAGAATAGTTAATTTAATCATATTTCAATTTCGATTTCAAAGCCATTTGAAATTTGTTTATTCACTTCTCTCATTTTATTTTCTATTTCCTTCAGGTCTGTTTAAAAAAGAATTTATAATTTACTTTTGCTTATTTTGCTATTGCAATATTTTCCGTTCAATTCTAGATTTTTTGCCAGCTATTTTTTTTTGTTTTGTTAAGTTATTACAAAACATATTAAATGTTTTTTGTTCGACGTTCTTGTCATAAGCGTGGAGAGGGAGAAAAAAAATACTGGATTATTAAAAAAAAATCAGTAAAGATACAGACGAAATATAGGTTTCAAAATTAAAAAAAATAAGTCTAAAATTTACCCATTTAAGGTTGAATACGCTTTCTAACAATCGTTTTCACCCATAATTGAGCAAAAAATAGCTCAGTAGGAGGTTCAAAAATCATTTTTTCAACCAATTTTTGATGTTTAAAATGCATTGGAAGATTTTGGGGTTGGATGTTTGACTTGTTTCATGTGACTTTGCGAATATGTTTTTAAAAATGTCCTTTTTTTGGGGGGCAAATTTTGCTGTGTTTTTTACTTACCTTTCCTTATTTTTTAAGTAAAAATAATTATGCAGTAATTTTTGTAGTGTCCCGGACTATGCCTCTACGCATTTTTTTACAATTAAAAATAATGGGGCAATTCTGGAGCAGAAAATATGAAAAAAACAAGCAAAAAAATGAAAAAGGGACTTCAAAAATATAAAAAAAGAAAGGCAAAATGTAATGATAGGAGTTGATACAATAGGCCAAAAACCACCAAAACAAAGATAAACTAAACAAGATAAATGCAAATTAAAATCTTAAAAATAAAACATGAAAATTATAAAACAAGAGGAGTTAGGTTTTCCGAAGATCAAAAGTTGCTCAAAATGGACTTCTGAACACAAGAAAAATAAAAATTTTCGAATGAAATTTTGCGCAGTAGAGGAATACTTATCTTGGACGGAAATGAAAGGTTATTTGTAGGGCTTTTGAGGAAAAATATAAAAGGTCATATAAATCTTTAAAATGCTATCTGGACCGTTTTTTGACCATGAAAATATTCATATCAAATTCACCGGGAAATTTTCAACATGGGAGAAGTTTGTTTTTAAAAATGATTCCTAGATTCAGCAATTAATCGCGTGCAAAAAATTTAGAATTTTTTATTTCTAGTGACATGTTCGTAACTGAGCAAGTCTCTACAAAATCGGTATTTTTTTAGAATTTTAATTTTTGTATTTTTTTTTTTAATCCGAATGAAACTTTTCTGTTGCCTTCGGTATGTCCAAAGAAGCTATTTTGCATCATTAGTTTGTACATATAATTTTCCATACAAATTTGGGAGCTGTCCATACAAAAACGATGTATGTATCTTTTAAAGGAATTTTTTGATTGATTTTGAAAAATTTTTGCGACCAATATTTCAATTTTTTGAAAAAATCAGTATTGATCATTCATTCATTTATTGCATTTTTTGTCCTCTAAAAAATATCAAAAAAGGAAAAAAAAAGAAAAATAATGTTTTTTTTTTGCTAATCAAGTTTTAAAGACAAAAAGTTAAATAAAAAATCACCAAATTTTTTACCGTGTATCATTTGTTTCAGTGTAATCCATATTCATATCTACAACTTTGCCAAAGACAACAATCGATCAAAAAAATCCTTCAAAAGATACAGATTTTTGAATTTTCATACGTTATTGTTTTTTTTTGTATGGACAGCTGCCAAATTTGTATGGAAAATTATATGGACAAACTAATGATGCAAAATGGCTTCTTTGGGCATACTGAACCCAAGTAACATTTTTTTCCAGGAGTTCTACAAGAGCTCTTCAAGATAGCTACAGCATAGCAGTTTGGACCGTGGTAGGATAAAATTCTCTTCAAAACTTCTTCAGGAGTTTGGAAGAGTACTTGAAGAGAGTTTTATCCTACCGCGGTCCAAACTGCTATGTTGTAGCTATCTTGAAGAGCTCTTGTAGAACTCCTGGAAAAAAATGTTACTTTGGGAGGCACCAAAAAAGTTTCAGTCGGATTAAAAAATACAAAAAATCGAATGACCGAAATCTGAGAGAACTTCTTAACTTAAAACTACAGTGATAGCTTATTTTGAGTACTAAAATATTCGTGCTTAAAAAAATTCAACGTCATTACCCTTCATTTGCATCTAAGAGTACTAAAATTTGTTTAATCATGAAACAGTTATGATTAATAAAAATAATATTTTTTGTCAAACAAATCAAAATTAAATATTTTAAATATTTCAGCCACCCTATCTTTTTGTTTTCCAATGTCCAAATAAAAAAACGTGGCCCAAAGCCAAGGGAACTGATAAATTCTAAGCTTTTATTTAATTTTGAGATGAGATCAATTTTCAATTAAAATTTGCTATGTATCTGTATTTTCAGTTGTCATAGTTTCATTTCCAGACTTGTTAGAAAAAATGTTACAAAGAATGCATAAAATGTCAAATCCTTCAAAAAGCCTGAACAAAAACCTAAAAGAGAACAAAAACTTCAAAATTAGGCAAGAACGAGCATCCTGGAAAAACAAGCTAAAAACTAACCAAAAACAAATACGAACAAAACCTCCCGAATCTGTAGCAGACGGAACACGTCCTCCGCCTTCACTAGAACACACAGATGTGGGTGTTTGTCTGCGTGTGTGTGTTTGTGGCTGCTGCAAGTGATTCTATAAATAAATTAAATTCTCCTTCTATACAGTATACACGTGTACAGATGTGTTGAGACGCGCGCCGCTCTCAAGCAAAAACCGAAGCCAAAAAGTGAAAACTCTGCTTTCTGAAGAGGAAAAACTTTCAAGCAAATACAATAAATACGGGGAAAAATGACAGAGTATAGCAGGAGAAAAAAAAAGTTTCCGGCAAGAATTTCAGTGTGTAGGGCGCAAATAGAAGAAAATCCAAGGAAAAAGCAGTGTTTGGCTTTCGCTGTATTTGTGTATGTGTGGCAGAGAACGTATGTTCGAGTGTGTGTGTGTGTCCGGTTATTGCAGAAGAATTGCATTCAAACTGGATCCTAAACTGCAAAAGAAGAAGTCAAAAAAAGCTATCGGAAAAAAAGTTGTTGGACGAATACAAGTTGCGACAAGTGCCCCCGTCTGGACGCCGAAAGTTTCAATAAAATTGAAGTAAAACTTGTTGGACTTGCAACCGGGAGCTGCACCGAAAAAAAGAAGGAAAAAGTTTCTAACAGCTGCAGAAAAAGTAAAAAAAAGGGGAAAACGAATAAAAATGGACTTATAAATGTGATAACCGCTGATGACATAATACAAGAAGAGAAGAATAATACAAAAAAAGTAAACGAAAACAAAAAGATTGGCAAAAATTCGAGCAAACTCGTCCTTTTCGATGTCGGTGTGAGACACACTTTGCCTGTACTTTGTGTGTGTGTGTCTGTATGTGAGTGTATAGCTCTTTGGCTATAGAAACAAATAGAGCAAACAAATAAACTAAAAAACAAATAAAATCAGCAAGAAGAAGAAGACGCAGAGGCAAATGTGTGAGTGTGGCTTCAAGGCTTTTTGCTGTTAAGACGCGCTCTGTTTCGGAACAAATAAGAAAATTATTATAATTATTATTATTGAACGTTTAAGAACGGACATCAAGACAGATAAAATGGGGGACGGACAATGGATTAACAAAGTGTCATAACTAGAGGAATTAACTCAAGATGTAAATACTACGCTACGATTATATATGGCGTGCAGAAACGGGGGGAAATTCGAGAAATAAATAAATATTGAAGCCAATCTCAAATGGGTTGTTTTGTTCAATATCCGAATGCTTGTATTAAGATTCCATTATTAATTTTGTCATGCCTAATATTTTGAAATTTAAATAGTTCGTTGAACTATTTCTGGACTGATGGGTCATATATGACCACAGAATCAAAATTTCCAAAACTGGCCTTTAATTTTCGAATGGAGCAATTCTCTACGAAATCGGTATTTCGGTATATTACATACAAATTTGGCAGCTGTCCATACAAAAATGATACATGAAAATTCAAAAATCTGTATCTTTTGAAGCATTTTTTTATCGATTCGATGTCTTCGACAAAGTTGTAGGTTTGGATAAGGCCGGAGTCGAGGGTGGGGGAAAAATATAAAAAAAATATAAATATTAAAATAACTTGCAATAGTTTCAACATTTGCATGGAAAAAGTGTTTTGAAATGTATTTTACACTAGTTCAGTTGTAATGCAATAAAAGTTTTCAAAAAATGTAAAATTTGACGAAAACAAAAAAATTAGCGAAAAAATAACTTTAGCGATAGTAGATATCAAAAATTTTCAAAAATTCAAAAGATTTTTAAATCTACCCAAACATGCTAAAAATGATTCTAAACGCAGGGGAATTCATTTTACATTGATTTTAACAAATTGCAATTAAATTTTAATAAAAATATTGAAGTTTTTCGAAAAAAATATTTTTTTGCCCCCTGATTTTTCGGGCCAACTATGAAGGTGGGGGGGGGGGACAAAAACTTTAAATAAAATTTGTACCAGCCAAAGGTATAGTACTGAAAAAAAATGATTCACGATGAAATCTTTTTTGGTGATTTTTAATTTCACTTTTTGTCACTTAATCTTGATTTAATAGAAAACACTTTTTTTTTTATTTTTAGATCTATTTTAGGGGACATAAATTGCCAATTTTTCAGAAATTTCCAAAATGAGCAAAAAGTCTTCGATCGAGTTATAAATTTTTGAATCAATACTGAATTAAAAAAATCGAAAAACTGGATGCAAAATTTTTTCAACTTCATTTTTCAACGTTAAATCAAATTTGCAATCAAAAAGTACTTCAGCGAATTTTTGATAATGTGCAACGTTTTCAAGTTATAGCCATTTTTAGATAACTTTTTAAAAAATAGTTTTTTCATTTTTAAAATAAGTGCCTATGTTTGCCCAGCTTTAAAAAAAAATATTTTTGCATAACTGAGAAATTTCCTATATTTTGCTTTTTTGAACTTTGTTGATACGACCCTTAGTAGCTGAGATAATTCCATACAAAGTAGAGGTGGGCAAAACCGCTCTTTTTAGGAGCCGCTCATTTTCGTTCGCTCTTTAAAAAGAGCCGCTCTTTTGAACGGCTCTTTCGCTCTTTTTCAAAATTTGGATGAAAAGGGTTTTTTCAAGAATCTTGTGATTTTGTAAGTTATTCACATTGGACTTCTATAAATTAGGCCGTACCAAATATTTTTTGAAGTTTATGTCACTGAGTTCTGACCAAATCGCAAAAAAAAAAAATAATACACGTCCCCAGTTGCATTCATTAGTTTTCAAAATATCGAAGTATGATGAACTTTTTTTTAAGCCAAAAAGTAAACTCTTGTTTTCAGTTGATAAGACTTCTATTTCCATTGAAATTTGATAGTTTTTTGAAAAAAAAAAAAAAAATATTGTTTTGCCCCCTGATTTTGCGGTCCGATTTTGAAGGGGACGGGTGACATAAACTTTGAAAAATATTTGTAGCGGCCATATTTGATAAAAAAATAAAACTGAAAACGAGAAGATGCCCTTGAAAACCATTGGTCTTGGTGTTCTCTATGTCAAGATTTCTACTCAAAACTGAACATTCGAGTAATTGAATGACATCTAAACTTAAATCTAGGATGCTGACAAAATTGCTATTCATTTTAAAATTGCGTTTATTTCTGCAAAAATTGAACTAATGCTGATATTTTATTTGGAGAAAATATTCTGTGAACGCTTCTCTACATTCTGATATAATAGATAAATTGTATAAACGATAATGTTCAATCGCACAAAATGATTATTTTTTCCAAAATCTCTCAAATATTCAGTAGATTTTTGGTTACATTTGACAAATTATGCTATATGAAATGCTCAAATTTGTATTCCGTACTTTAATGTACACTCAGTTTTACAATGAAAAGTTTATTCCATTTTGTTTAGAAAATCATTCACTTTTGTTGTGAATTTTTATTAGCATTGAAATTTTTGACATTGCATTTTCAATTCTCAAAAACAAATTTAATACTACAATTTTTAGAAATTCAATAAGTTATATTTATAACAAAAATCATGTCATATTGAAACGGTTCTTTCAAAAGACCGGAGTTTAAAAAAGAACCGCGGTTCTTTTTTTGTGAGCCACGGTTCGTTCGCTCTTTTCAGTGAACCGGCTCTTTGAGCGGTTCACTCTTTTTTTGCCCACCTCTAATACAAAGTTTTAAAAACATGAAATTTGATGCTTGCTAAGCCTTACCTAAACAACCCACCATTTTCTAATGTCGATATCTCAGCAACAAAGGTTCGATTTTTAATGTTAAAATATGAAACATTCGAGAAATTTTCAAATCTTTTCGGAAAAAATACCTTCAATTTTTTTTGAATTAAGAATTAAAAATGGGCGTAGTATTGAGTGTTTGGGCCTTTTGAAATGTTGGTCTCGTTTTTTAAGAGTGGGCAAACATGGACACTAGTTAAAAAAAAAACGATTAGCTGCGACTATTTTCAAAATAGTTACCTAAAAATGGCTATAACTTGAAAACTTTGCAATCTAACATTATTTCATGAATGTTGAAAGTACTTTTTGATTGCAAATTTTTGCAGCCATTATTTTGATTTTTTTTAAATCAGCTTTGATTTAAAAATTCATAACTCGATCGAAGATTTTTTGCCCATTCTACAAATTTCTGAAAAGTTAGCAATTGATATCCCCTGAAACATATCAAAACATGAAAAAAAAAAAATAAAAATAATAATTTTTATTAAATCATGTTTTAGTGACAAAAAGTGAAATTAAAATCACAAAAAAAAAACTGTCAGTGTAGTCCTTATCCAAACCTACAACTTTGCCGAGGACACCGAATCGATCAAAAAAAATCCTTCAAAAGATACAGATTCAAAAAAATAATGACCGAAATCTCAGAGACTTGCTGTAATGCATTTTAAAACACTGTTTTCGTTGATATATGAAAACCGAAATCCTTAATTTCATTTTTTTTTTACTTTTTGCCTTTCTTACTGAAGACAGTTATTGATTTTACTTCACGGCTTTCCATCTTCGAAAGTATTACAATTTTGCATGAATTTTCTGCGGATTTAAAAAAAATCACACTGCATCGATTTTTTACGCTCTACCGATTCTTAATGACAAAACTCGTCTACATTCAACCTTCGAATTTTGAAAAAATAAAATCCGCCCCCCCCCCCCCCTCGACCTTGTTCAGAATCCAGGGACGTAAACTTAAAAAAATATTTGCAACGGCCTAAGTATTGATCTTTTTTGATTGTTGGTGACATCAAAATATCTGAGATTCGTCTTAAAAAAATGTATAGTAAAAACTTAAGTGTTCATAATTTTTGATAGCAATATCAGATCAACAATATTTTTGCAGGCCAAGGATTGATACCTAAGAGCATGCAATGGCACTGACCTTGTTGCGTGCTCTTCGGTTGACGTCCACGTAAGGAACATCCTGGAAGGAACGTAACTAACTACATCCGTAGTTCTGTTAGATCATCCGAATTATCTTGATCAGAACAATATAGCTTTGGTTCCTTGCGAGTGGCCTATTTTCTTACCTCCACGTTGGCTTGGTTTTCATGATGACCTAGCTGGTGGCCTGTGGAAACGGATCGTAAACCTTTGACCACCGCGGGTCAGAGTCAAGACGGCTAAAAGAAAGGGGCGCGACAATGTGGGAAAGGGAAGTAATTTGTGATTGTAGACGGTATTGTTTTGATTCGCAGTATGTTGAGTCAACTGTTGTGGATGTACCTCAAACATCGCACAACGGGGTTTCTCTTCTCTTCATTCTCAGCTACCACCTATCTCCTATTTTTATTTGCTCTTCTGATTCCCAATTCTTCACTGATTTTTCTATTTAATATCCAACATTTGATTTTAATTTTACTAACTTTTGATTCTCTTATCTCTCAAAGCTTTTCCACTCTTTTCTATCAATTGATACTGCTGTAACAAACTTTGTTTTGTTTTTTTTTTTCCTTAAAAATATACTTTTCCTTAATGTACTAGTAATATCAAGTCTATTTATCATTCGCCTAATCTTTTTTGATTTTATTGCGAATTTATTTATTTGAATAATTCTTTATCTGTCCTATAAATTATCATTACTATAATCTAAGCTTGTTTTGTATCTCTATTTATTAACTATTGTCTAATTTTACATCTAATACATCTAGCTTCTCATTTTTATTCTTCAAAATACGCTCATCATTCTCTTACTATTGATACTTGATTTTTATAAAATAAATTCTCTTTTACTGTCTATTGTTTTCAATCTTCACCCTTTTTTCAAAAAAGTGAGGTTTGAGCCCTTACTCAATTTATGGAATGGTTAAAGGATTAACACAAATATTACTATTGTATTTTTGGTAAACTTTTATAAGATGCTTAGGACCAAAAATTGTAACAAAACACCGCGACAAAAGAAATAGCAACAAGATTTCAGGAGAAAACAATACACAGTAAATAACAATAAGTTTTTGAATTCAAACTAAAAAATAAAACAGTTTTTGCTTTAATGAAAGTTGATAGGCACACTATAAATGGTTAGGCGCTTATACTTACATCAAACCCTACTTAATGTACCACCCCCGGCCGAGTTAAAATGCGTAACCGGAAAAGAAGGTGTGCATGCCTGGCACGAACACTCAAAGCGTGTTCTAGCGTGCTGCTCGTACTGACTCAGAGCAAGGGTGAGATGTAGGTGTAAGGGCAGTGCGTGTTCGTCGGGAACCTAGTGCATAAGATCGGTCAAGGCCCGTTCTTACACTGAAAATTGCGAATTGCGAATATCAGATCAACAATATTTTGGACGCGTTGGAAAGGTCTTCAAATACCTTTCCAAAAGCGTATAACTAACAAAAACCACCTTTCTTACAATCTTCCGGACTTGAGTCAAAATCGTTTTGCCTTCCTCACTGAGGTAGGGCTATAATCCTGCTCTAAAAATGAACTTTTTATTAAAAGCTCGAAGACCCACTTTCATGCATACATATCGACTCTGAATCGAAAACTGAACAAATGTCTGTGTGTGTATGTATGTATGTGACCAAAATTCTCTCTGAGTTTTCTCAGCACTGGCAGAATTGATTTTGACCAAACAAGTTGCAATCGACTTGGTATAGGGTCCCATACCTCGCTATTGAATTGTTTGAAGTTTCCATAACTAGTTCAAAAGTTATGTATAAAAATGTGTTTTCACATATATCCGGATCTCATTTATATGCATGTAAACGATGTCCGGATCCATCTTCCGACCCATCGTTGGTTAGGTAGTCGAGAGACCTTTCCAACGAGTCCACAACATTGAAGATCTGGCAACCCTGTCTCGAGTTATGACCACTTAAGTGATATTTATGTACTTTTTTGAAGCCAGATCTCAATTAAATGTATGCAAACGATGTCCGGATCCACCATCCGGCCCATCGTTGGTTAGGTTATGAAAAGACCTTTCCAACGATTCCAACATTGGAGATCTGGCAACCCTGTCTTGAGATATGTACACTTAAGTGATATTGATGTCCTTTTTTACTCCGGATCTAAAAAAGAGATGAAATTTTTGTACAATTCCATCATATCAGCCATTGTTGGTAATAAGTGAGGAAGGCTCCAACCACATAGGTTGATTAAGTTAGTTTTTTTTTATGAAAAGTTCTCATCAATAGTAACAACTATCGTTCATAATATTCCTCCAAAAGATACAGATTTTCGAATATTTACGTACACTTTTTGTATGGAAGCAATTCTCTATAAAATCGGCCAAAATCGATCATCTCTATTTTTTGTATTTTTTATTTGACTCAAACTTTTTGGGGGCCTTCCCTATGACCAAAGAAGTCACCAATGCAAGTCTCCATACGATGTTGGTACGTAAATTTTCGAAAATCTGTAACTTTTCAAGGAATTTTTCTGATCAGCTTGGTGTCTTCAGCAAAGTTGTAGGTATTGTTGAGGACTATTAAGAAAAAATAAGAACGCGGAAAAAAAATCCAACTTTTTAATTAACTATTTTTTAACAAAAACTCAATTTCCCAAAATACTTATTTATTTTATTTTTGAGGTTTTTTAAATGTTCTAGGTTACAAAAATGCGCAAATGTTGAGCCCTATAAGAAGTATTTTTAAAAATTCTGTCGCCAAGTTATGAAAAAATAGTGTTTTTTTGTAAAAATCCAAATATCATACATAACATTTTTTTACCTCTTTTTTATGTAAATTTGCAATCGAAAAGCACAGATTTTTTGATAAAGTGCCTCGTTTTCAAGATACAGTACTTGTTCGATAATTGGGCTGAGAACGTAGCCCAGTCACCGAATGCTCCTCGATAACTGGGCTGAACGAAAAATTACGAAGGGGCCACTGATGCATAATATTTTACTCATGCAATATAAAAAAAAGTTGCTCAAATTTATTTACAATGCTTACTTTTCATATATGTTTAATTATGACTTAAAATCTAATAATAGTTTGAATTTTTTTTATTTATTTATTGAACAGGATATTTGCATCCATTAACCCCTCGGTCATTTCGGTTTGTTTTGGTTTTTTGACGTTTGTCTGCTTTTTAACTGGGCGACGGCCCAGTTATCGAGCGCCCAGTTAAAAAGCAGTTAAACAACGCCCAGTTACCGAACAACTATTGTGCAGCCACCGAAAGTTTGAATGAGCATGAGCATGAGCATGAGCATGAGCATGAGCATGAGCATGAGCATGGTTGACTGCCAATTAGCTGCTACTCCGTTATTGACAGATCAGCTGAAGTTAAACAATGAATCAAAAATGATCAGTGGGAGCCAACCATCCGTTCACTGTTTAACCTCTGAAGATCCCTACTTTATTAGTCAATACCGGCGCCCTCCCAAGAAGCCTGCAGTTCAACGAAAGGGAGGAATGTTAGTCCGATAGTTGAAGTTGCAGACTCATCAAGCACAAAGTTTTTCGCTGTATACTTGTTGATACCGCTTGAGACCGTTGAATCCACAGCATCTCCTTCAAGCATCACGTGATTAATATTTTTTTGGGTTAGTAGGATAAGGTATTGGTTTTTCGATGCCTCCCAAGCAACGACGCTATGGGGAGGACTTTCATAACAGACCAGTTGGCGAGCCTTCCGAGCAACGATGCTATGGGAAGGTCTTTCTGGTTAACACACAAAATCACTCACACACAGTTATTTTGCTCCACTATTAGCTTGACGATCCAAATTGTCAGTGCGTCTTTCGATCATTATATAGAAATGGCTTTTTCACCGCAAAAAAATAAAACCTTATACGAGAAATTTAAACACAATCCACCCGACGCCGTGCCTTCCGATCAACGATGATATAGGAAGGGTTTTGAAAATCACTTTTCACTCCGAATATTTTTAACGACCACGCGCTCCCTTTGCCAATTATGCACTCAGCCACCGAAAGATTGAATTCAGTGAAATATTTGCAATTTTTCGATTTTTAAAAATAGTGACCGTGAGTGCTCGTATCGTCGTGATCATTTTTATTTGGCTTGATCATAAAAGGATGATTTGAAAAAAGTAGTCGTAGTAGTCGAATTTATAAAAGTCATTTTATTGTAAATCAAATATTTTAATATTTATTATAGTTTTTCGGTATCAATTCAGTTACACGTTCAGCTGTTTACATATTTGAAAGGTGAACACAAATTACAACATAACTTAATTTCGATTTACATTCAAATCAATCAATTGCTCGCCCATCGTAGAAAGTAGCCCCCTAATACTTCTCCTGGAGTTGCGTAGAAAGGCCTTTCGTCTGTTTTGATATGAATTTTGATCATCTTCAACAGGTACATTACCAACATCTTCGTGTGGATTTTCTGCCAAGCCAATTGCTTCATCTATAATTTTTGCAGGTGCCATCTCCTTATCAGTCACGAGAAAAACTTTCCGAAAATTTCGACTCAAACTGTCCACTACTTTTTGCTCAATTTGTCCTTTGTGTGCAAACACCAGAAAGTCATTAGCGCCACCATCTGACGTCAACTGACCGACCTTATCTTTAAAGTTGGCCACATCTGTGTTGACAAACTTAAAATTCACCTGATCTTCGTCCTTGCTCCGCAAATACTCAACCAACCGAGCGGCACTACTCTCGATCAGTCCACCCACAATCGGCAGCGTGTGGCTGTCGCGATCGTTCACAAACCGCTGAACCTCCTTCGTGAGTGCTTCACCGAGCTTTTCCGGACAGAGCTCCTGCTTGTAAACCTGCAGCTTGCCCATCGAAATGAGGTGCAGATTCTCCAGCAGGGAGCCCTTTTCAATTGCGGTTTTTGCCTCGCGGA